>NW_025726897.1:0-130253 GCF_021461385.2 Schistocerca piceifrons | reverse complement strand
ATTTCAAAAGCATTTTTCAAACATTTAATTTTTTATTGAACTGAAGAGTTCGTTGCACTTCACATTTCATTCCACTTCTTTGAAGAAAAATTTCACTAAAATCACAAAAAAAAAAGAGAATATTATTATTTGCAATGCAGTTCCTCCAAGCGCTGCGCAACAAACAAGAGCAGAAATGTGACATCCATTTATTCTGAGGTAAGACTTTAATTCTGATTGTTTTGCACAGGGCCAAAGACCGATATTTCGGTTTAATTGAAGTTTCTTGTCACTGAACGGACTTTTAAATGTTGTGAAGAATTTATATTTGAGTCAGATTGCGAATTTAACATTTTTGTTGCCATTTTCAATACCTCTCATTGTGGGCGAGGTTACAATTAGCGCAATGTCCATTAGCATCCGTAAATAACATTGTCCATTATTTTAAATTTTGCGGGGAGGTTACAACGCACAAAAAAAAAAAAAACAAAACAAAAAATTGCATTTGTATCCGCTCCTCAATTGTAGATACCCCTTACACAGCTGTGTGCAATGAATGAGTGCTGGCTGGTAATTAATTGCACTCCTTGGAGGGAAATGCCATAGGAAGTAGTCTTTAAAAAGTGAATGTTTTTCGTTAAAAGACAAAAGTTACTTTAGAAAAAAGTAATAGTGGGGCTTTTTGTCGTTGAACAAAATAAGTACAATGAACATACGTTATCAGATTTGCGCAAAATGCAGCTTCACACCACCTTTTGATTATAACACAATATACTATACATCGTCCCGAACCGTGACCAGAGTCGCGAGACGAGCAGAGCACGCCGCCGACGCCCGCTCAGTACAACCGTCCACCCGCTACTACTGTCGACCGACTACTACCTCTCCCGACTCGCGCTACAATATATATAACAACTGTTCCTGGCGACCCGGTGCGTGCCACTACTGTCGTCTGGCGCGGTCCAAGCGCCGACTAGCAACGATAAATAACTCTCTGGTCAGACAGAGATGCTGTCATGCCTCGCCATCGCTCTGGTAATGAATACATACGTGTTGCAGCGTGCGTACCACCGGAACACGCAGTGGCGGAGCCAAAGACTGTGTTGTCGAGGTCGAGTGCGAGCGGGAAGAGAGGCAGCGTCGGCACGGAGATGCAAGCGAGCGCGAGACGCACGGGGGCTGCGGCGTGGCGCGTTTGCGGTCGGCGCCTTTGGTGGCAACGGCCGGGACAAGCAGCGGTGTATGGTGTGGTGCGGGGCGGACAGGGGCGGCGGTGGACGGGGAGGAGGCGGCGCGACGACGGCATGGGGGCGAAAACGGGACGGGGGACGGGGGACGGCGGATGTTGAGAGGCGTCACGCGCGGACAGGACACAGACACAGAGACACACAGATTGGAAAGGGAGGGTGCGCGGTAATAATAGTTGGGAATGTGCGTACCGTGCGGGACGGGAGTGGGCGAGGAACACGGTCGTGGCCCCTGTTTTGGGTGCGTGTGATGACGTCGGTGTGTTGTGGGAAGGGAAGGTGCTGTGGCGGCGGCGCGTAATGGGCGTAGGCCGAAAAGAGAAAGGAACGTCGGCAGTGTGTTGGCAAGCGTCGGTTCGACTGCGACGTTGATGGGCAGGGCAGGGCGAGGTTAATGGTGGTAGGAGTAGGCGTGTGGGCGCACAAAATCTGCCGCTGCAGGCGGTGCCGTAACCGCCATGGCGGGAAGGAGAGAGGGCCAAAGAAAGAAAGAAAGAAAGAAAGAAAGAAGAAAACAAAAAAAAAAAAAAAAAAAGGAGGAGGGGGGGGGCGAAAGTGGAGAGGCGGTGGTGTGAGAAGGGCGGGGGCGGAAGGAAGGCAGGAAGGACAAGAGGCGAGGCGACGGCTTGCTTTGTGTATCGGTCGGTCTCTGGCTATGCTTCGTTTTCTGCAGCAGGGTCGGTGCGCGGCGTGGCTCGCGGCAGTGGGGAACGCCTGGCGGCTGGACGGCCAGCAATGCGGTTGGATGGGCGGGCCACAGCACCGCACCTGTGCCCGAGGAGGAGACGCTGGCGGCGGGCCCTGAGGTGAGGCCGGCTCGGCTCGGCTGGGGCTGTGGATGTGTAGGTGTGCGCCGCTGCTGCAACAACGAGTAAAACGCGAGAAGAAGGGATGGCGGTAGAGAGAGGAAAAAAAAAAGGTCGTGTTGTGTTGATGCGCAGGCAGACGCGTACAGAGAGACGAGCCCGGTCTGCAGCAGGGTGTGGCCGTGCCGAGTGCAGAGCAGCGGCGGCTCGGTTCGGTTCGGCCCGGCCCGGCCCGGCCCGGCCCGGCCCGGCCCGGCCCGGCCCGGCCCGGCCCGGCGGGCCGCGCTGTTGTCGCGGACGTGAGCGCCCCCTGGCGGGTGGCCGGAGGCGGCGCGGCGTGTTGGACGTGTGGCTGGTGGCAGTGCACAATTTGCGAGTGGCTGGCGGTGTGGTGTGGCGGTTGGCGCGTCGGGCGGCGGAGAGAGAGAGAGAGGGGGAGGAGAGGTATGTGTTGCGGGCGCCCTTTGCTGCGCTGCGTCGTTGCGTGTGCCGTACAGGGGGGCGGGCGCTTGTCGACTGTGTGGGCGGTGTGGCGAATTGGCGTGAAACGGCTGCCGAGAGGTGTGTGGTAGCGAGCCGGTCGGTGTCAGTGCGAAGGGGAATGTGCGTGCGTTTGGCGGTTTCGGTGTGCTTTTTGCGGCGTGAGAGTGGGGAATTAGTGGGGCCGGCTGTTGTGTTGGTTCCTTGTGTCTTGTGTCGCGTAGCTTGATGGCAACGTGGAAGGACGCCGGTTTCGTTTCGAGCCTTGCGTGTGGTTGTCGACGTTGACTGGTTGGCGTGTGCATGTGTGGGTCGCGAGTGCGTTTTTGGCTGGCTGTGTGTGTGTGGTGTGTGTGTGTGTGTGTGTGTGTGTGTGTGTGTGTGTTTTGGGGGGAAGGGGGAGGCGGTGGTGAAAGTGCAGTCGTTGCCACGGGCGCGTCGTCGGGTGGGGCTGGGGCTGTGCGTCGTGGCGGAAAGGTGGTAGGTTGCGGGAAGCGAGCCCGTCGTTGACGGTGTCGCGTGAGTTGTGACTCGAGTGGGGCGCGGGGCGCGGGACAGGAGCAGCGTGCCGCTGCGTCGTGGTCGTCAGCAGAGGCTGTGCGTGTGCTTGTCCTTTTTGTGGGCGGTTCGTGCGAGGCGTTTTTTGTTTCGTGTTGCCCTAGTTGTTAGTTTATTTTTTTTTTGTGTTTGTTATTTTGAGACGACGACTGGTTGGTGGCGTGCGCGCGAAGTGGCGGTGTGCGCTTCCGTGTCGTTTTGTTTTTGTTTGGTTTTTTTGTTTTTGTGTGTTTTTTTTTGTTTGCACTGGGCCCCGGGGGGTGGGTGGGTGCGTGTGTGTCGATTGCCGGCTGGCGAAAGGTGCGCCATCGGCGGGGTGGGTCGCCGGCACAAGTAGAGGCGGCGGCGTTGTTGCTGTTGTTGTGTGGTGTTTGTTTTGTTCGGCTGTGTCGGCGAGCTGTGTTGCGGTGCGTGTGAATGGTGGTGCAAAAGTGCTGGCGTTGGGGCTGCGACTGCGACGGCGGCGAGCCGCGGGCGCGCATGATAGTGATGTTGTGAACAGCGGCTGTGTACGGTAGTGGTGTTGTTGTAGCACGACGTGCATCCGGGCCGGCGCGGAAAGCGCAGTTGCGGGCGGTTGCCCTTCGGTGCCAGCCATGTCGCGTGAGCGGCGGGTTGCTCTGGTGTCGACACGTGGTGCTCTGGGTTGTTGTGTGGTGCCCTTTGGCCGGTGGGGGTGGTTCGCGTGTGTCTCGTTCGCGCTCGGTATCTGGTCGTGGTCGTGCTGCTCCCCCGTCTGTCGGCGGTTTTCGACGTCGTCTGTACGTTTTTGTTCGTTTGCGGCGTGCCTGCCGACGTCGTCCCGTCGCGACCTTTCAACCGAAAGTGTGGCGCCCGAAGGTGAACGAACGTAACCCTGACCTCGGCGCTTTACGCTGAGCCGAGCGAACCGAACCTAACCTGTGGTGTGGCGAGGTGAGCTCAGCCTGTGAGCCCCTAACGTCTACGTAAGGTAAGCTGTCCGGCTGACGCCTCACGTTTGAACGCTTTTTTTTAACCTAGCACTGACCCCTTAACCTAACGTGTAACCTAACCTAACCTCTGACGCCTGACGTGTTTGAATGCTTAACCTAAGTTTGACGCTTAACCTAACCCAAGTCCCCTTAACCTAACCCACGTCCACCTAACCCTAACCTAACCTAGACGTGTAAACGTAATGTGTAACGCGTAACGTGTAAGGTCGGCTGTCGTGTGTGCTGACGGCAGATTGGGTTGGTCTGTAGATTCGGATTGCGGTTTGCCTCGGTCGAGGGGTTGGGTCGGAAGCGGCGAGGGGCGGCGGCGCCTGTTGCGCAGGCGGCGTCCGTTTGCGGCGGGCAATTGTTGATAAACGGCTGTGAATGTTGGCGGGCGAGAGGAGGAGGACGGCGCGCGATGTGGCCCGACGGCTGCGGGCCGATCGGGAAACGGCGGGAGGGCGACGGAAGGCGATGGGGCGGCGGAGGCGCGTTTGCACGGCCGTCATCGCCGCACGCCTCGGCTTGTGTGGCTGTGGCGCCGGCCGCGCTGGCCGGGCTGCCGCGGCGACGGTGTGGGAGTTTTTGCCGAAGGTTTGGCCATTGTGGCGGGTCGTCGGCTGGGGCTGTGGGGGCGGCATTTGGGCGGGGGCGGCGATTCTCGGCGGGCCGACCCAGGCTGTAGCGCGCGGTAGCTGCAGTTTGGCCGTGGTTTGCGGCGCTGCCGTGGCGACTGGTTGGCGACTGTGGTGTGGCTGTGTGTAGCCCCATCCTCGGTGGTTTGAAAGGCGCGGGCGGTTGTGGCGCAGGTTTGGGCTGCTCCGCACAGGCTGTCGGACGTTGGGCGGTAGCAAGCGCGGGAGGCGCGGCGCGGCGGCGCGCAGAGTGGCGGCCGCTCTCTCGGCCGTCCGCGCCCGCCCGCGACACTGGCTGGGCCTTGTGATTCTCTGCTCTGCTGCTGTGCTGTGCTTGCGTGCCTGCCTGCCGTCCCGCTCGCTCTCGCTCTCGCTCTCGCTGTGTGTTACGCGCGTCGTCGAAATGGCAGATCAGGCGGCTACGAACGAGACTGCTGCGGCACCCGCCGCCACCGGCACTACGAAGAAGGCCAAGTCTGCGTCGTCTGCGAAGAAGCCGCGCGCCAAGCCTGCGCACCCCGCGCACCTCTGAGATGGTGACGGCCGCCATCAAGAGTCTGAAGGAGCGCGGCGGGTCGTCGCTGCAGGCGATCAAGAAGTACATTGCCGCGCACTACAAGCTGGACGCGGAGAAGCTGGCGCCGTTTATCAAGAAGTACCTCAAGTCGGCCGTCGTGGCGGGCGAGCTGGTGCAGACGAAGGGGAAGGGCGCGTCCGGCTCGTTCAAGCTTGCCGGCGCCGGCGGCGGGGGGGCGGCCGAGGGCGGCAAGGCTCGTGCTGGCGGTGCCAAGAAGAAGCGCGCCGCTCCGGCCAGCAAGGAGAAGAAGGGCGCCCGTGCGGCCGGCGCAAAGAAGGCTGGTGGCGTGAAGGCGGCGACCGGTCGAAGGCGGGCGCCGCCAAGAAGGCGTCTGCGGCGTCGGCCGCTCCCGCGGGTGCGAAGAAGGCGGCTGCGGCCAAAGCCGGCCAAGGCCAAGTCGCCGTCGAAGGCGAAGAAGGCCGCCAAGGTTCCGACGAAGAAGCCGAAGGCGCCGCGCCCGAAGAAGGCGACGACGCCGTCTAAGGCGAAGGCTTCGCCCAAGAAGAAGAAGTAGAGTAGAGGAGAAAGAGATGGGAGAAAGGAAGGGTTTGGCGCTTGACTCCGTCGTCCCCACCCCCCGTCGTCGTCTAGTGGCGCGCAAGAGACGCGCGGCCCAAAACGGCCCTTCTCAGGGCCATCAAAGCACGTCGGGAAGGTTTTGATTGTCGTGTTGCGTTTGGTGTGGGTGTCTGTCTGTCTGTCTGTCTGGCGTTTCTGTATGCCCGTGGGGATGCTGTTTGCGTGCCGTGGTGGTTGGATTGCGGGGGTCGGTGGCGGGTGTGGGCGGCGGTAGCGGTAAGCGGTGTTGTTGTTGATTGTCGCCGTGTTTGTGGCGGCGGCCGACGTTGGTTTTCTGTCACGTTGTTTTGTTTGAATACGTTGGTTGGCTTGCCTGCGTTCGTTCTTCTCGGATGTCTGTCTTGTCTAGTCGTGTCTGGTCTTTGTTGTTTTGTTCCTTTGTGTGTGTGTGTGTGTGTGTGTGTGTGTGTGGTGTGTGTTATGTTTTGCAACGGGGGGGCACGTTGAGATGTGGAAGGAGTCGGCGGGGATTTCGGTGGCGTGTAGAGCGAGCGAGCGCGCCTGCCTGGCCGTTGGCCGTCGGAGTGGAGTGCGGGTTTGTTTTTGTGTTTTCGAAACGAAAGCGGCGGCCGGCCGGCCAGCCACCCGTGCGGTGTGACGTCGGCCGTTGGGTATTGTGCGCTTTGAGCGCCGGGGAGGGATGATGTGTGATTGTTGCGCGCTGCTAAGCAGGCAGGCAGAGTGAGCGGGTGTGGCGGACGGACGGGAAGTGGTGGTTGTTGTTTTTGGGTTGCGGGGCGAGAGGCAGGCGACCGACAAAGTTTGCTCGCGACGGAGAGATGTTAGTGGCCTGAAAAGGGCCGTTTTTGTTTGTGCGGTGCGGTGCCGCGGCGCGGTTTAGGCGCGCTCGCCGCGGATGCGGCGCGCGAGCTGGATGTCCTTGGGCATGATGGTGACGCGCTTGGCGTGGATTGCGCACAGGTTGGTGTCTTCGAAGAGGCCGACGAGGTAGGCCTCGCTGGCCTCCTGCAGGGCCATGACTGCGGAGCTCTGGAAGCGCAGGTCGGTCTTGAAGTCCTGGGCGATCTCGCGCACTAGGCGCTGGAATGGCAGCTTGCGGATGAGCAGCTCTGTGCTCTTCTGGTAGCGCCTGATTTCTCGCAGGGCGACGGTGCCCGGCCTGTAGCGGTGGGGCTTCTTGACGCCTCCGGTGGCGGGCGCGCTCTTCCTCGCCGCCTTGGTGGCGAGCTGTTTGCGCGGCGCCTTTCCGCCGGTGGACTTGCGGGCCGTTTGCTTTGTGCGGGCCATAGCGGTAGCGGAGCGGCGTGCGTGGAGGTTAGGTGCGGCGCGGCGTCCGGTGCTGCCTTGACAACGGGCCCGCGCGCCTCCGTGCTGCGCTTATATGCCCTCGGTTGCGCGTGGTGGGGGGAGGGCGGGCCAGAGTCTATATAGGGGGGCGGCGGGCGCGCTGGGCGCAGACCGTAGCCGACTCGCCAGCCGCTGCAGCTGCTGTTTGTGCACGTTTTGCTTTGCCCGAGGAAGGAAGGATGACAGGCCGCGGCAAGGGAGGAAAGGGGCTCGGCAAGGGTGGCGCCAAGCGGCACCGCAAGGTGTTGCGCGACAACATCCAGGGCATCACGAAGCCCGCCATCCGCCGCCTGGCTCGCAGGGGCGGCGTGAAGCGCATCTCTGGTCTGATCTACGAGGAGACCCGCGGGGTGCTGAAGGTGTTCCTGGAGAACGTGATCCGCGACGCGGTGACGTACACTGAGCACGCCAAGCGCAAGACTGTGACGGCCATGGACGTGGTGTACGCCCTGAAGAGGCAGGGGCGCACCCTGTACGGTTTCGGCGGTTAGGCTGCGTCGCAGCGGGCGCTGGCCTTCCCGCGGCCGTGCTTGTGGGTGGGAGAGACTAGGAAACGGCCCTTTTCAGGGCCACCACACTGTTCGGAAGTTGAAAAGTGCGAAAGAGTCTGTGTTGTTTGTTTGTTTGTTTCTTTCTTTCCGTTTGAGCGACGTGATGTGACTGGGAGGGGAGAAGGAAAGGAAACGTGTCATGTGGCTGGCTGTGTGTGGGAGCTGCTTCGTTTGTGTTTGTTATTGTGTGTCGTTGTATCGATCGCGACGGAGATGGCGGGCTGTGTGTTGTTGTGCGAGAGGCGGTGATTATTTGCTTGCGTGGTTTGGCTCTGTGTGTTTGCGGCGGCGTTGGGGTTTCCGAGGCAAGGCGTGTGGGCACAGGCGGCCGGATCAGCTGTTTCGTTCGTGTCGACGGCCGTTGCGCGCGGGAGTGGAGGGCGGTGTGTCGACACGCCTCCCTGTAACAATGGTCATTATTGCTGCCGTTGTCGTTTGGAAGGCGACTGCGACCGTGCAAAATGAATGAATGTGTGTGTGTGTGTTTGTTGGGCCACACGGGCTGTGTGGACGACAAGATGGCGGACGTGCGCCGGCGGCGGCTGTGCTGTGAAAGTGCAAAGTTAAAACAAAACAAGGTGCGGCGAGGACGACTGAAATTTTGCTTTGGACGTAGGTTTGTGTGGTGGCCCTGAAAAGGGCCGATTGTTGTGGGCCGGGCCGAGCCGAGCCGGCAAAGCGCGTTGCGTGCAGGGGAGCACGCGGCGCTGCGATTGCCTTGGCCTCCTTTAGGCCTTCTTCTCGGTCTTCTTTGGCAGCAGGACGGCCTGGATGTTGGGCAGGACACCACCCTGTGCGATGGTGACGCCCGACAGGAGCTTGTTGAGCTCCTCGTCGTTGCGGATGGCAAGCTGCAGGTGGCGCGGGATGATGCGCGTCTTCTTGTTGTCGCGGGCCGCGTTTCCGGCCAGCTCGAGCACCTCAGCCGCGAGGTACTCCATGACGGCGGCGAGGTAGACGGGCGCCCCGGCGCCGACGCGCTCTGCGTAGTTTCCCTTGCGCAGGAGGCGGTGGATTCTGCCGACCGGGAACTGGAGCCCAGCCCTGCTTGAGCGGGACTTTGACTTGCCCTTGACTTTGCCTCCCTTTCCGCGTCCGGACATGGCGATGGGCTAGCGACGGTGCACACGAAACGGAAACGAAAACGACCGGTGCGAGCGGCAGCGAGTCGAGCAGCGGAGTGCGTGCCGGCGCAGCCGGGGTGGGGGTGCTTTATGGGCTCGGGTGCGGCGGCCGGTTGCGCGCGCGCCCCATTGGTCGGCGGCCGCAACAGGGCGAGCTGGTAAAGGTGCGGCGGCGGCTGGCGGCGGGTGCCACTGTGTGGGGAGACGCTGACTAGAGCGGAGCGCTTGCTACTGGTGTTGCTGCTGCCGTACGTTCGTTCGAGATGCCGCCCAAGACTAGCGGGAAGGCCGCCAAGAAGGCTGGCAAGGCGCAGAAGAACATTTCGAAGGGCGACAAGAAGAAGAAGCGCAAGAGGAAGGAGAGCTATGCCATCTACATCTACAAGGTGCTGAAGCAGGTGCACCCTGACACGGGCATCTCGTCGAAGGCGATGAGCATCATGAACAGCTTCGTGAACGACATTTTCGAGCGCATTGCGGCCGAGGCTTCTCGCCTGGCGCACTACAACAAGCGCTCGACCATCACGTCCCGCGAGATCCAGACCGCTGTGCGGCTGTTGCTGCCTGGCGAGCTGGCCAAGCACGCCGTGAGCGAGGGCACGAAGGCGGTGACCAAGTACACGAGCTCCAAGTAAGGAGGTGGCTCTGGAGTGGAAGGAAGGATGGAGAAGGCTCCTCCGTTGCGAGAGCGGCAAAACGGCCCTTTTCAGGGCCACCAACTTGCCTTTTGCGGGAAGGGCGGAATTGTTGTTGTTGTTGTTTGTGTGGACGGCTGTGATGTATGTGTGCATTTTGATTGTGGGTGGGGGGGGGGGGGCGCGTCAAAGCGTGTTGCGGGGGACGGCCACGAGGTTGGTCGCCGTGGCGTGGAATGGTGGCACGCCTCGTTGGAGTGGTTTTGACCCATTGGTGGTGGTGTGTGTGTGTTACCTGTCTGCGAGGGGGGACAGTGCGATCGGCGACTTTTGTGTCACCGTAACGACGGCCGTTTGCGGGTTTGTTTTTTGCACATCATACATGGCGAGGGTGAAATGTGAAATGTTTTTGTTTGGTTTTTTTTTGCCGCCCACTATTCCCTTTGCTGTACGCCGAGTTTGACAATGGTGCGACGTAACTGCAGCGTGGAGGTGTGTGAGTGACGTTGAAATTGAACGTGCCATTAAGACGCATTGTTGTTGTATTGTACTGTACGTGTACGGCGACACGCACGATGATGTACCATTCGACTCTGATTTTTGATAGCCGTGTCTGACTGATTGCGTACGACGCACGCACACCGATGTCGTCATTCAAGATGCACGCGTGTCCAGTGCAGTACAGTAAGCGCGACGCTAGACGGCGGCGGCGGCGGCGGCGGCGGCGGCGGCGGTCGTCGTTTGTTTGGCGAATGTCTGTACACGTGTTTGTCTGTGTCCATCCGGTATGTATGTGTTTGTTTGAAAGTGTTTTGTGTGTCGGTGACGTGGTCCGATCCGTCGCCCCCTGAGTAACTGTCGATCGGCGCGATAGACCGGCGTCACGCAACTGAACCGAAGTCTTGGGCACACCCGTCATACTGTTGTACACCGTCGCGCTGAGAACGGTGACGAAAGGTTGACTTTGATCGGTCGAATGTCTGGGCAGAACGTGAGGAATGAGGCAAGAGTGCAAGGAGGGGGGGCAAAAGAGAGAGGAAGGGAAAAAGGGGAGAAACGCATTCGTAGAGCAACGGAACGTTCCCGTGTCGGAGGCGTATTGGAGCCGCACTGAAATGCGTTTAACGGCGGCGCGGCTGCAAGTGTCTGCCGTGGTGAACGTTACCTTTGACGGCTGCATTGGGCTTTGCTTTTGCTTTTGCTTTCGCTTTCGCTTTCGCTTTCCCGGATGTACGTAACGTTTGTTGATATGGTTGTGAGGAAGAGTGTATGACAGTGCCGTGCCGTCCATGTTCGTGTGCCCTCCCATTGTGTGTATGCTATTGTCTGTGTACTTGAATGATGTATGTAGGTGTTAGTGGACATGTTTCACCAGTGGGGGGAAATGGATCGTCGATAGTTGGCGTCACTCTGTCACGGTCGAGATGACGCACCCTCCGTACAGAAAGGTGTCGAGAAAGTGTGTGTGTGTGTGTGTGTGTGTGTGTGTGTGTGTGCGTCCGTGAATTGGCAGTGTTTGGAGGTGGGCGTGCCCTGCATGTGGCCCGGAAGGCTGTTCGTTTGGCGGTAGTGTTGTGTGGACAGGGGAGGGGCATGCGTAACGCTGCTGGCATGGCATTTCGGGAGATGGGAGGGGGCAAACGAGGAGCGGCGGCCAAAGAAAGGCGGGACGGGGAGGGGCGCGGTGTGGGTGGCTTGCGCCTGTGCTCGGCGTTGTGGTTTGTGCAAAAGAGGAGGAGAAAAACAATGAGTTGCCAGGGAGGGGAGCGGTGTTGTGTTGTGGTTGTCGTGGTGTAGCCGCAGACGCGGCTGTCAGTGAACGTGGCGAGACGGACGGATGCGCGGAGGGGCGGGGGCGGCGCATTTCGCCGGTGCCGTGCCGTGCCGTGCCGTGCCTGACAGCCGCGTGGTCGCTGTGTTGTTGGTGGCGTGGGGGCGAGGAGAGTACCGTACGGGTGTGCTTGTGCGCCGGAAATGGCACACTGCGCCTGCCCGTCTTGGAGGCTGATGGCTGTGGTGTGGAAATGGGGCGCGGTGATGTTGAAGCAGTTGAAGAACAGAAAAGAAACCAAGAAAACGGGAGGCGTGATGCGGCGGTGGTGGTGAGAGCGGGAAAAACAAAACAAACAAAAAAAAAAACAACAAAAAAAAGAAGGAAAAACAACAAGAAACAAAAAAGAAAACAAAAAGTCTATCAATATTAGAATGTAAATGGAAATGGAAATGGACCCAGGTATAACCTCCCTGCACAAATAGCAGAGAGTCCGATGATAATAGAAATGTGCCAGAATGTTAACGTCCCTACAAAACAAACCCAACGATAATATTAATGAAAGAATGAACCGTATGTAACATTGCAACAGACATAATGAAACCTGATAAATTGTATAAGGGCAGCAGCGTTGACCTTTGGCCCTGTATTCAGAATAAAAAGAGCCAAAGATCGTCACCCCAATGAAAAAGACACTGAAACACGTATGTAACATAGCAGCGATGGCGAGACATTGTAGCATCTGTGACCAGAGAGTTTGCGCTGGACCGCGCGAGTGTTGCGAGCGGTTCTCAGTCAGTCAGTCAGTCAGTCAGTCAGTCGGTCGGTCGTTGCGAGTCTGTAGGTCTGTCTAGTTGAGGGCTGTACTCTGTCAGTAGTCGTCGCGTGCAGTACGCTAATAGTCGTCATGCAGAGCGGTCGGTCAGTAGTAGCAGCCGAGTGCGGTTGTGTGATGTAGGCGGTCGGCAACACTGGTCAAGATGGTGAATAAGGTATACTGTGAATTAATATAATCATTAGATAATGAACAATTTTATTTATTGTAATTATTCTCCAACAAGTTCCCCAATAATAATTTTTATTTCAAAAGCATTTTTCAAACATTTAATTTTTTATTGAACTGAAGAGTTCGTTGCACTTCACATTTCATTCCACTTCTTTGAAGAAAAATTTCACTAAAATCACAAAAAAAAAAGAGAATATTATTATTTGCAATGCAGTTCCTCCAAGCGCTGCGCAACAAACAAGAGCAGAAATGTGACATCCATTTATTCTGAGGTAAGACTTTAATTCTGATTGTTTTGCACAGGGCCAAAGACCGATATTTCGGTTTAATTGAAGTTTCTTGTCACTGAACGGACTTTTAAATGTTGTGAAGAATTTATATTTGAGTCAGATTGCGAATTTAACATTTTTGTTGCCATTTTCAATACCTCTCATTGTGGGCGAGGTTACAATTAGCGCAATGTCCATTAGCATCCGTAAATAACATTGTCCATTATTTTAAATTTTGCGGGGAGGTTACAACGCACAAAAAAAAAAAAAACAAAACAAAAAATTGCATTTGTATCCGCTCCTCAATTGTAGATACCCCTTACACAGCTGTGTGCAATGAATGAGTGCTGGCTGGTAATTAATTGCACTCCTTGGAGGGAAATGCCATAGGAAGTAGTCTTTAAAAAGTGAATGTTTTTCGTTAAAAGACAAAAGTTACTTTAGAAAAAAGTAATAGTGGGGCTTTTTGTCGTTGAACAAAATAAGTACAATGAACATACGTTATCAGATTTGCGCAAAATGCAGCTTCACACCACCTTTTGATTATAACACAATATACTATACATCGTCCCGAACCGTGACCAGAGTCGCGAGACGAGCAGAGCACGCCGCCGACGCCCGCTCAGTACAACCGTCCACCCGCTACTACTGTCGACCGACTACTACCTCTCCCGACTCGCGCTACAATATATATAACAACTGTTCCTGGCGACCCGGTGCGTGCCACTACTGTCGTCTGGCGCGGTCCAAGCGCCGACTAGCAACGATAAATAACTCTCTGGTCAGACAGAGATGCTGTCATGCCTCGCCATCGCTCTGGTAATGAATACATACGTGTTGCAGCGTGCGTACCACCGGAACACGCAGTGGCGGAGCCAAAGACTGTGTTGTCGAGGTCGAGTGCGAGCGGGAAGAGAGGCAGCGTCGGCACGGAGATGCAAGCGAGCGCGAGACGCACGGGGGCTGCGGCGTGGCGCGTTTGCGGTCGGCGCCTTTGGTGGCAACGGCCGGGACAAGCAGCGGTGTATGGTGTGGTGCGGGGCGGACAGGGGCGGCGGTGGACGGGGAGGAGGCGGCGCGACGACGGCATGGGGGCGAAAACGGGACGGGGGACGGGGGACGGCGGATGTTGAGAGGCGTCACGCGCGGACAGGACACAGACACAGAGACACACAGATTGGAAAGGGAGGGTGCGCGGTAATAATAGTTGGGAATGTGCGTACCGTGCGGGACGGGAGTGGGCGAGGAACACGGTCGTGGCCCCTGTTTTGGGTGCGTGTGATGACGTCGGTGTGTTGTGGGAAGGGAAGGTGCTGTGGCGGCGGCGCGTAATGGGCGTAGGCCGAAAAGAGAAAGGAACGTCGGCAGTGTGTTGGCAAGCGTCGGTTCGACTGCGACGTTGATGGGCAGGGCAGGGCGAGGTTAATGGTGGTAGGAGTAGGCGTGTGGGCGCACAAAATCTGCCGCTGCAGGCGGTGCCGTAACCGCCATGGCGGGAAGGAGAGAGGGCCAAAGAAAGAAAGAAAGAAAGAAAGAAAGAAGAAAACAAAAAAAAAAAAAAAAAAAAGGAGGAGGGGGGGGGCGAAAGTGGAGAGGCGGTGGTGTGAGAAGGGCGGGGGCGGAAGGAAGGCAGGAAGGACAAGAGGCGAGGCGACGGCTTGCTTTGTGTATCGGTCGGTCTCTGGCTATGCTTCGTTTTCTGCAGCAGGGTCGGTGCGCGGCGTGGCTCGCGGCAGTGGGAACGCCTGGCGGCTGGACGGCCAGCAATGCGGTTGGATGGGCGGCCACAGCACCGCACCTGTGCCCGAGGAGGAGACGCTGGCGGCGGGCCCTGAGGTGAGGCCGGCTCGGCTCGGCTGGGGCTGTGGATGTGTAGGTGTGCGCCGCTGCTGCAACAACGAGTAAAACGCGAGAAGAAGGGATGGCGGTAGAGAGAGGAAAAAAAAAAGGTCGTGTTGTGTTGATGCGCAGGCAGACGCGTACAGAGAGACGAGCCCGGTCTGCAGCAGGGTGTGGCCGTGCCGAGTGCAGAGCAGCGGCGGCTCGGTTCGGTTCGGCCCGGCCCGGCCCGGCCCGGCCCGGCCCGGCCCGGCCCGGCCCGGCCCGGCCCGGCGGGCCGCGCTGTTGTCGCGGACGTGAGCGCCCCCTGGCGGGTGGCCGGAGGCGGCGCGGCGTGTTGGACGTGTGGCTGGTGGCAGTGCACAATTTGCGAGTGGCTGGCGGTGTGGTGTGGCGGTTGGCGCGTCGGGCGGCGGAGAGAGAGAGAGAGGGGGAGGAGAGGTATGTGTTGCGGGCGCCCTTTGCTGCGCTGCGTCGTTGCGTGTGCCGTACAGGGCGGGCGCTTGTCGACTGTGTGGGCGGTGTGGCGAATTGGCGTGAAACGGCTGCCGAGAGGTGTGTGGTAGCGAGCCGGTCGGTGTCAGTGCGAAGGGGAATGTGCGTGCGTTTGGCGGTTTCGGTGTGCTTTTTGCGGCGTGAGAGTGGGGAATTAGTGGGGCCGGCTGTTGTGTTGGTTCCTTGTGTCTTGTGTCGCGTAGCTTGATGGCAACGTGGAAGGACGCCGGTTTCGTTTCGAGCCTTGCGTGTGGTTGTCGACGTTGACTGGTTGGCGTGTGCATGTGTGGGTCGCGAGTGCGTTTTTGGCTGGCTGTGTGTGTGTGTGTGTGTGTGTGTGTGTGTGTGTGTGTGTGTGTTTTGGGGGGGAAGGGGGAGGCGGTGGTGAAAGTGCAGTCGTTGCCACGGGCGCGTCGTCGGGTGGGGCTGGGGCTGTGCGTCGTGGCGGAAAGGTGGTAGGTTGCGGGAAGCGAGCCCGTCGTTGACGGTGTCGCGTGAGTTGTGACTCGAGTGGGGCGCGGGGCGCGGGACAGGAGCAGCGTGCCGCTGCGTCGTGGTCGTCAGCAGAGGCTGTGCGTGTGCTTGTCCTTTTTGTGGGCGGTTCGTGCGAGGCGTTTTTTGTTTCGTGTTGCCCTAGTTGTTAGTTTATTTTTTTTTTGTGTTTGTTATTTTGAGACGACGACTGGTTGGTGGCGTGCGCGCGAAGTGGCGGTGTGCGCTTCCCGTGTCGTTTTGTTTTTGTTTGGTTTTTTTGTTTTTGTGTGTTTTTTTTGTTTGCACTGGGCCCCGGGGGGTGGGTGGGTGCGTGTGTGTCGATTGCCGGCTGGCGAAAGGTGCGCCATCGGCGGGGTGGGTCGCCGGCACAAGTAGAGGCGGCGGCGTTGTTGCTGTTGTTGTGTGGTGTTTGTTTTGTTCGGCTGTGTCGGCGAGCTGTGTTGCGGTGCGTGTGAATGGTGGTGCAAAAGTGCTGGCGTTGGGGCTGCGACTGCGACGGCGGCGAGCCGCGGGCGCGCATGATAGTGATGTTGTGAACAGCGGCTGTGTACGGTAGTGGTGTTGTTGTAGCACGACGTGCATCCGGGCCGGCGCGGAAAGCGCAGTTGCGGGCGGTTGCCCTTCGGTGCCAGCCATGTCGCGTGAGCGGCGGGTTGCTCTGGTGTCGACACGTGGTGCTCTGGGTTGTTGTGTGGTGCCCTTTGGCCGGTGGGGGTGGTTCGCGTGTGTCTCGTTCGCGCTCGGTATCTGGTCGTGGTCGTGCTGCTCCCCCGTCTGTCGGCGGTTTTCGACGTCGTCTGTACGTTTTTGTTCGTTTGCGGCGTGCCTGCCGACGTCGTCCCGTCGCGACCTTTCAACCGAAAGTGTGGCGCCCGAAGGTGAACGAACGTAACCCTGACCTCGGCGCTTTACGCTGAGCCGAGCGAACCGAACCTAACCTGTGGTGTGGCGAGGTGAGCTCAGCCTGTGAGCCCCTAACGTCTACGTAAGGTAAGCTGTCCGGCTGACGCCTCACGTTTGAACGCTTTTTTTTAACCTAGCACTGACCCCTTAACCTAACGTGTAACCTAACCTAACCTCTGACGCCTGACGTGTTTGAATGCTTAACCTAAGTTTGACGCTTAACCTAACCCAAGTCCCCTTAACCTAACCCACGTCCACCTAACCCTAACCTAACCTAGACGTGTAAACGTAATGTGTAACGCGTAACGTGTAAGGTCGGCTGTCGTGTGTGCTGACGGCAGATTGGGTTGGTCTGTAGATTCGGATTGCGGTTTGCCTCGGTCGAGGGGTTGGGTCGGAAGCGGCGAGGGGCGGCGGCGCCTGTTGCGCAGGCGGCGTCCGTTTGCGGCGGGCAATTGTTGATAAACGGCTGTGAATGTTGGCGGGCGAGAGGAGGAGGACGGCGCGCGATGTGGCCCGACGGCTGCGGGCCGATCGGGAAACGGCGGGAGGGCGACGGAAGGCGATGGGGCGGCGGAGGCGCGTTTGCACGGCCGTCATCGCCGCACGCCTCGGCTTGTGTGGCTGTGGCGCCGGCCGCGCTGGCCGGGCTGCCGCGGCGACGGTGTGGGAGTTTTGCCGAAGGTTTGGCCATTGTGGCGGGTCGTCGGCTGGGGCTGTGGGGGCGGCATTTGGGCGGGGGCGGCGATTCTCGGCGGGCCGACCCAGGCTGTAGCGCGCGGTAGCTGCAGTTTGGCCGTGGTTTGCGGCGCTGCCGTGGCGACTGGTTGGCGACTGTGGTGTGGCTGTGTGTAGCCCCATCCTCGGTGGTTTGAAAGGCGCGGGCGGTTGTGGCGCAGGTTTGGGGCTGCTCCGCACAGGCTGTCGGACGTTGGGCGGTAGCAAGCGCGGGAGGCGCGGCGCGGCGGCGCGCAGAGTGGCGGCCGCTCTCTCGGCCGTCCGCGCCCGCCCGCGACACTGGCTGGGCCTTGTGATTCTCTGCTCTGCTGCTGTGCTGTGCTTGCGTGCCTGCCTGCCGTCCCGCTCGCTCTCGCTCTCGCTCTCGCTGTGTGTTACGCGCGTCGTCGAAATGGCAGATCAGGCGGCTACGAACGAGACTGCTGCGGCACCCGCCGCCACCGGCACTACGAAGAAGGCCAAGTCTGCGTCGTCTGCGAAGAAGCCGCGCGCCAAGCCTGCGCACCCGCGCACCTCTGAGATGGTGACGGCCGCCATCAAGAGTCTGAAGGAGCGCGGCGGGTCGTCGCTGCAGGCGATCAAGAAGTACATTGCCGCGCACTACAAGCTGGACGCGGAGAAGCTGGCGCCGTTTATCAAGAAGTACCTCAAGTCGGCCGTCGTGGCGGGCGAGCTGGTGCAGACGAAGGGGAAGGGCGCGTCCGGCTCGTTCAAGCTTGCCGGCGCCGGCGGCGGGGGGGCGGCCGAGGGCGGCAAGGCTCGTGCTGGCGGTGCCAAGAAGAAGCGCGCCGCTCCGGCCAGCAAGGAGAAGAAGGGCGCCCGTGCGGCCGGCGCAAAGAAGGCTGGTGGCGTGAAGGCGGCGACCGGTCGGAAGGCGGGCGCCGCCAAGAAGGCGTCTGCGGCGTCGGCCGCTCCCGCGGGTGCGAAGAAGGCGGCTGCGGCCAAGCCGGCCAAGGCCAAGTCGCCGTCGAAGGCGAAGAAGGCCGCCAAGGTTCCGACGAAGAAGCCGAAGGCGCCGCGCCCGAAGAAGGCGACGACGCCGTCTAAGGCGAAGGCTTCGCCCAAGAAGAAGAAGTAGAGTAGAGGAGAAAGAGATGGGAGAAAGGAAGGGTTTGGCGCTTGACTCCGTCGTCCCCACCCCCCGTCGTCGTCTAGTGGCGCGCAAGAGACGCGCGGCCCAAAACGGCCCTTCTCAGGGCCATCAAAGCACGTCGGGGAAGGTTTTGATTGTCGTGTTGCGTTTGGTGTGGGTGTCTGTCTGTCTGTCTGTCTGGCGTTTCTGTATGCCCGTGGGGATGCTGTTTGCGTGCCGTGGTGGTTGGATTGCGGGGGTCGGTGGCGGGTGTGGGCGGCGGTAGCGGTAAGCGGTGTTGTTGTTGATTGTCGCCGTGTTTGTGGCGGCGGCCGACGGTTGGTTTTCTGTCACGTTGTTTTGTTTGAATACGTTGGTTGGCTTGCCTGCGTTCGTTCTTCTCGGATGTCTGTCTTGTCTAGTCGTGTCTGGTCTTTGTTGTTTTGTTCCTTTGTGTGTGTGTGTGTGTGTGTGTGTGTGTGTGTGTGTGTTATGTTTTGCAACGGGGGGCACGTTGAGATGTGGAAGGAGTCGGCGGGGATTTCGGTGGCGTGTAGAGCGAGCGAGCGCGCCTGCCTGGCCGTTGGCCGTCGGAGTGGAGTGCGGGTTTGTTTTTGTGTTTTCGAAACGAAAGCGGCGGCCGGCCGGCCAGCCACCCGTGCGGTGTGACGTCGGCCGTTGGGTATTGTGCGCTTTGAGCGCCGGGGAGGGATGATGTGTGATTGTTGCGCGCTGCTAAGCAGGCAGGCAGAGTGAGCGGGTGTGGCGGACGGACGGGAAGTGGTGGTTGTTGTTTTTGGGTTGCGGGGCGAGAGGCAGGCGACCGACAAAGTTTGCTCGCGACGGAGAGATGTTAGTGGCCCTGAAAAGGGCCGTTTTTGTTTGTGCGGTGCGGTGCCGCGGCGCGGTTTAGGCGCGCTCGCCGCGGATGCGGCGCGCGAGCTGGATGTCCTTGGGCATGATGGTGACGCGCTTGGCGTGGATTGCGCACAGGTTGGTGTCTTCGAAGAGGCCGACGAGGTAGGCCTCGCTGGCCTCCTGCAGGGCCATGACTGCGGAGCTCTGGAAGCGCAGGTCGGTCTTGAAGTCCTGGGCGATCTCGCGCACTAGGCGCTGGAATGGCAGCTTGCGGATGAGCAGCTCTGTGCTCTTCTGGTAGCGCCTGATTTCTCGCAGGGCGACGGTGCCCGGCCTGTAGCGGTGGGGCTTCTTGACGCCTCCGGTGGCGGGCGCGCTCTTCCTCGCCGCCTTGGTGGCGAGCTGTTTGCGCGGCGCCTTTCCGCCGGTGGACTTGCGGGCCGTTTGCTTTGTGCGGGCCATAGCGGTAGCGGAGCGGCGTGCGTGGAGGTTAGGTGCGGCGCGGCGTCCGGTGCTGCCTTGACAACGGGCCCGCGCGCCTCCGTGCTGCGCTTATATGCCCTCGGTTGCGCGTGGTGGGGGGAGGGCGGGCCAGAGTCTATATAGGGGGGCGGCGGGCGCGCTGGGCGCAGACCGTAGCCGACTCGCCAGCCGCTGCAGCTGCTGTTTGTGCACGTTTTGCTTTGCCCGAGGAAGGAAGGATGACAGGCCGCGGCAAGGGAGGAAAGGGGCTCGGCAAGGGTGGCGCCAAGCGGCACCGCAAGGTGTTGCGCGACAACATCCAGGGCATCACGAAGCCCGCCATCCGCCGCCTGGCTCGCAGGGGCGGCGTGAAGCGCATCTCTGGTCTGATCTACGAGGAGACCCGCGGGGTGCTGAAGGTGTTCCTGGAGAACGTGATCCGCGACGCGGTGACGTACACTGAGCACGCCAAGCGCAAGACTGTGACGGCCATGGACGTGGTGTACGCCCTGAAGAGGCAGGGGCGCACCCTGTACGGTTTCGGCGGTTAGGCTGCGTCGCAGCGGGCGCTGGCCTTCCCGCGGCCGTGCTTGTGGGTGGGAGAGACTAGGAAACGGCCCTTTTCAGGGCCACCACACTGTTCGGAAGTTGAAAAGTGCGAAAGAGTCTGTGTTGTTTGTTTGTTTGTTTCTTTCTTTCCGTTTGAGCGACGTGATGTGACTGGGAGGGGAGAAGGAAAGGAAACGTGTCATGTGGCTGGCTGTGTGTGGGAGCTGCTTCGTTTGTGTTTGTTATTGTGTGTCGTTGTATCGATCGCGACGGAGATGGCGGGCTGTGTGTTGTTGTGCGAGAGGCGGTGATTATTTGCTTGCGTGGTTTGGCTCTGTGTGTTTGCGGCGGCGTTGGGGTTTCCGAGGCAAGGCGTGTGGGCACAGGCGGCCGGATCAGCTGTTTCGTTCGTGTCGACGGCCGTTGCGCGCGGGAGTGGAGGGCGGTGTGTCGACACGCCTCCCTGTAACAATGGTCATTATTGCTGCCGTTGTCGTTTGGAAGGCGACTGCGACCGTGCAAAATGAATGAATGTGTGTGTGTGTGTTTGTTGGGCCACACGGGCTGTGTGGACGACAAGATGGCGGACGTGCGCCGGCGGCGGCTGTGCTGTGAAAGTGCAAAGTTAAAACAAAACAAGGTGCGGCGAGGACGACTGAAATTTTGCTTTGGACGTAGGTTTGTGTGGTGGCCCTGAAAAGGGCCGATTGTTGTGGGCCGGGCCGAGCCGAGCCGGCAAAGCGCGTTGCGTGCAGGGGAGCACGCGGCGCTGCGATTGCCTTGGCCTCCTTTAGGCCTTCTTCTCGGTCTTCTTTGGCAGCAGGACGGCCTGGATGTTGGGCAGGACACCACCCTGTGCGATGGTGACGCCCGACAGGAGCTTGTTGAGCTCCTCGTCGTTGCGGATGGCAAGCTGCAGGTGGCGCGGGATGATGCGCGTCTTCTTGTTGTCGCGGGCCGCGTTTCCGGCCAGCTCGAGCACCTCAGCCGCGAGGTACTCCATGACGGCGGCGAGGTAGACGGGCGCCCCGGCGCCGACGCGCTCTGCGTAGTTTCCCTTGCGCAGGAGGCGGTGGATTCTGCCGACCGGGAACTGGAGCCCAGCCCTGCTTGAGCGGGACTTTGACTTGCCCTTGACTTTGCCTCCCTTTCCGCGTCCGGACATGGCGATGGGCTAGCGACGGTGCACACGAAACGGAAACGAAAACGACCGGTGCGAGCGGCAGCGAGTCGAGCAGCGGAGTTTTTTTTTTTTTTTTTTTTTTTTTTTTTTTTTTTTTTTTTTTTTTTTTTTAATATTTCATTCCACCACCGGAAGGGTGGGGTGGGCTCATATAGGGCTTACTGCCCGTTTGGAGCCTTAGTTTATCTTACGTTATTCTGTGGTGACACAATTTATTTGTTAATTTGGGGAGGGAATCTACAATTTTTTGTTTATGTTCTGTTGTTTACTTTTCTTTGTTTATTTGTGATCTTATTTGTTTGTTTGTTTGTTCTGGGGAAAATACACAACTCCGGCATTTGCCTTACGGCTGAGGGAAACCCCTGAAAACCTCAGCTGGAGTCGGGTGAAAGTCCTTAGAGTGTTCTTCTATGTCTTTTATTTATTTATCTTATTCTGTTGTTAGATGTTGAGGCAGATCTTTGTTTTCTGTTATTGCTTTTATGTCTTCGTGTTTGTCTGGGTATTCTTGTTCAGTTGCTATTGCTATAATGTGAGGCGGATATGGGTATTTATATGCTGGTGCATTTAAATGGTATGGTGTTGTCGTGATTAGCGTCTTGATGTCTTGATTAGTTGTTAATCTGTTATTTCCGTATGTTGCCATTTGCTTTATGATTCTGTCTTTTATCGAGTCTATTTCGAGTCTATTGTGAAGTGTTGCTGTTGGTTCATATTGTATTTGCGCTAGTTTCCTTAATATTCTTCTGTCTGTGGCCTTTATTCTGTTGCATTGTGTGGTTGTGCCGCCCCATACCACTGCTCCGTACTCCATTATTGGTCTTACGTACATTTTGTATAGGTGCAAGACTGTTCTTGTGCTTGCTCCTCCGTTCCTGTGTTTGAGTAGTTGTATTCTGTTTGCTTTGGCGTTGGCTATGCTTATTTTCTTGGTTGTATTTTTCTCCCAGTTCAGTAGGCTGTCGAAGTCCAATCCTAGGTATTTGGCGGTAGGACTTGGTTTTATCGTTTGTCCCCATAACGCAGCCGGGGTGGGGGTGCTTTATGGGCTCGGGTGCGGCGGCCGGTTGCGCGCGCGCCCCATTGGTCGGCGGCCGCAACAGGGCGAGCTGGTAAAGGTGCGGCGGCGGCTGGCGGCGGGTGCCACTGTGTGGGGAGACGCTGACTAGAGCGGAGCGCTTGCTACTGGTGTTGCTGCTGCCGTACGTTCGTTCGAGATGCCGCCCAAGACTAGCGGGAAGGCCGCCAAGAAGGCTGGCAAGGCGCAGAAGAACATTTCGAAGGGCGACAAGAAGAAGAAGCGCAAGAGGAAGGAGAGCTATGCCATCTACATCTACAAGGTGCTGAAGCAGGTGCACCCTGACACGGGCATCTCGTCGAAGGCGATGAGCATCATGAACAGCTTCGTGAACGACATTTTCGAGCGCATTGCGGCCGAGGCTTCTCGCCTGGCGCACTACAACAAGCGCTCGACCATCACGTCCCGCGAGATCCAGACCGCTGTGCGGCTGTTGCTGCCTGGCGAGCTGGCCAAGCACGCCGTGAGCGAGGGCACGAAGGCGGTGACCAAGTACACGAGCTCCAAGTAAGGAGGTGGCTCTGGAGTGGAAGGAAGGATGGAGAAGGCTCCTCCGTTGCGAGAGCGGCAAAACGGCCCTTTTCAGGGCCACCAACTTGCCTTTTGCGGGAAGGGCGGAATTGTTGTTGTTGTTGTTTGTGTGGACGGCTGTGATGTATGTGTGCATTTTGATTGTGGGTGGGGGGGGGGGGGCGCGTCAAAGCGTGTTGCGGGGGACGGCCACGAGGTTGGTCGCCGTGGCGTGGAATGGTGGCACGCCTCGTTGGAGTGGTTTTGACCCATTGGTGGTGGTGTGTGTGTGTTACCTGTCTGCGAGGGGGGACAGTGCGATCGGCGACTTTTGTGTCACCGTAACGACGGCCGTTTGCGGGTTTGTTTTTTGCACATCATACATGGCGAGGGTGAAATGTGAAATGTTTTTGTTTGGTTTTTTTTTGCCGCCCACTATTCCCTTTGCTGTACGCCGAGTTTGACAATGGTGCGACGTAACTGCAGCGTGGAGGTGTGTGAGTGACGTTGAAATTGAACGTGCCATTAAGACGCATTGTTGTTGTATTGTACTGTACGTGTACGGCGACACGCACGATGATGTACCATTCGACTCTGATTTTTGATAGCCGTGTCTGACTGATTGCGTACGACGCACGCACACCGATGTCGTCATTCAAGATGCACGCGTGTCCAGTGCAGTACAGTAAGCGCGACGCTAGACGGCGGCGGCGGCGGCGGCGGCGGCGGCGGCGGTCGTCGTTTGTTTGGCGAATGTCTGTACACGTGTTTGTCTGTGTCCATCCGGTATGTATGTGTTTGTTTGAAAGTGTTTTGTGTGTCGGTGACGTGGTCCGATCCGTCGCCCCCTGAGTAACTGTCGATCGGCGCGATAGACCGGCGTCACGCAACTGAACCGAAGTCTTGGGCACACCCGTCATACTGTTGTACACCGTCGCGCTGAGAACGGTGACGAAAGGTTGACTTTGATCGGTCGAATGTCTGGGCAGAACGTGAGGAATGAGGCAAGAGTGCAAGGAGGGGGGGCAAAAGAGAGAGGAAGGGAAAAAGGGGAGAAACGCATTCGTAGAGCAACGGAACGTTCCCGTGTCGGAGGCGTATTGGAGCCGCACTGAAATGCGTTTAACGGCGGCGCGGCTGCAAGTGTCTGCCGTGGTGAACGTTACCTTTGACGGCTGCATTGGGCTTTGCTTTTGCTTTTGCTTTCGCTTTCGCTTTCGCTTTCCCGGATGTACGTAACGTTTGTTGATATGGTTGTGAGGAAGAGTGTATGACAGTGCCGTGCCGTCCATGTTCGTGTGCCCTCCCATTGTGTGTATGCTATTGTCTGTGTACTTGAATGATGTATGTAGGTGTTAGTGGACATGTTTCACCAGTGGGGGGAAATGGATCGTCGATAGTTGGCGTCACTCTGTCACGGTCGAGATGACGCACCCTCCGTACAGAAAGGTGTCGAGAAAGTGTGTGTGTGTGTGTGTGTGTGTGTGTGTGTGTGCGTCCGTGAATTGGCAGTGTTTGGAGGTGGGCGTGCCCTGCATGTGGCCCGGAAGGCTGTTCGTTTGGCGGTAGTGTTGTGTGGACAGGGGAGGGGCATGCGTAACGCTGCTGGCATGGCATTTCGGGAGATGGGAGGGGGCAAACGAGGAGCGGCGGCCAAAGAAAGGCGGGACGGGGAGGGGCGCGGTGTGGGTGGCTTGCGCCTGTGCTCGGCGTTGTGGTTTGTGCAAAAGAGGAGGAGAAAAACAATGAGTTGCCAGGGAGGGGAGCGGTGTTGTGTTGTGGTTGTCGTGGTGTAGCCGCAGACGCGGCTGTCAGTGAACGTGGCGAGACGGACGGATGCGCGGAGGGGCGGGGGCGGCGCATTTCGCCGGTGCCGTGCCGTGCCGTGCCGTGCCTGACAGCCGCGTGGTCGCTGTGTTGTTGGTGGCGTGGGGGCGAGGAGAGTACCGTACGGGTGTGCTTGTGCGCCGGAAATGGCACACTGCGCCTGCCCGTCTTGGAGGCTGATGGCTGTGGTGTGGAAATGGGGCGCGGTGATGTTGAAGCAGTTGAAGAACAGAAAAGAAACCAAGAAAACGGGAGGCGTGATGCGGCGGTGGTGGTGAGAGCGGGAAAAACAAAACAAACAAAAAAAAAAACAACAAAAAAAAGAAGGAAAAACAACAAGAAACAAAAAAGAAAACAAAAAGTCTATCAATATTAGAATGTAAATGGAAATGGAAATGGACCCAGGTATAACCTCCCTGCACAAATAGCAGAGAGTCCGATGATAATAGAAATGTGCCAGAATGTTAACGTCCCTACAAAACAAACCCAACGATAATATTAATGAAAGAATGAACCGTATGTAACATTGCAACAGACATAATGAAACCTGATAAATTGTATAAGGGCAGCAGCGTTGACCTTTGGCCCTGTATTCAGAATAAAAAGAGCCAAAGATCGTCACCCCAATGAAAAAGACACTGAAACACGTATGTAACATAGCAGCGATGGCGAGACATTGTAGCATCTGTGACCAGAGAGTTTGCGCTGGACCGCGCGAGTGTTGCGAGCGGTTCTCAGTCAGTCAGTCAGTCAGTCAGTCAGTCGGTCGGTCGTTGCGAGTCTGTAGGTCTGTCTAGTTGAGGGCTGTACTCTGTCAGTAGTCGTCGCGTGCAGTACGCTAATAGTCGTCATGCAGAGCGGTCGGTCAGTAGTAGCAGCCGAGTGCGGTTGTGTGATGTAGGCGGTCGGCAACACTGGTCAAGATGGTGAATAAGGTATACTGTGAATTAATATAATCATTAGATAATGAACAATTTTATTTATTGTAATTATTCTCCAACAAGTTCCCCAATAATAATTTTTATTTCAAAAGCATTTTTCAAACATTTAATTTTTTATTGAACTGAAGAGTTCGTTGCACTTCACATTTCATTCCACTTCTTTGAAGAAAAATTTCACTAAAATCACAAAAAAAAAAGAGAATATTATTATTTGCAATGCAGTTCCTCCAAGCGCTGCGCAACAAACAAGAGCAGAAATGTGACATCCATTTATTCTGAGGTAAGACTTTAATTCTGATTGTTTTGCACAGGGCCAAAGACCGATATTTCGGTTTAATTGAAGTTTCTTGTCACTGAACGGACTTTTAAATGTTGTGAAGAATTTATATTTGAGTCAGATTGCGAATTTAACATTTTTGTTGCCATTTTCAATACCTCTCATTGTGGGCGAGGTTACAATTAGCGCAATGTCCATTAGCATCCGTAAATAACATTGTCCATTATTTTAAATTTTGCGGGGAGGTTACAACGCACAAAAAAAAAAAAAACAAAACAAAAAATTGCATTTGTATCCGCTCCTCAATTGTAGATACCCCTTACACAGCTGTGTGCAATGAATGAGTGCTGGCTGGTAATTAATTGCACTCCTTGGAGGGAAATGCCATAGGAAGTAGTCTTTAAAAAGTGAATGTTTTTCGTTAAAAGACAAAAGTTACTTTAGAAAAAAGTAATAGTGGGGCTTTTTGTCGTTGAACAAAATAAGTACAATGAACATACGTTATCAGATTTGCGCAAAATGCAGCTTCACACCACCTTTTGATTATAACACAATATACTATACATCGTCCCGAACCGTGACCAGAGTCGCGAGACGAGCAGAGCACGCCGCCGACGCCCGCTCAGTACAACCGTCCACCCGCTACTACTGTCGACCGACTACTACCTCTCCCGACTCGCGCTACAATATATATAACAACTGTTCCTGGCGACCCGGTGCGTGCCACTACTGTCGTCTGGCGCGGTCCAAGCGCCGACTAGCAACGATAAATAACTCTCTGGTCAGACAGAGATGCTGTCATGCCTCGCCATCGCTCTGGTAATGAATACATACGTGTTGCAGCGTGCGTACCACCGGAACACGCAGTGGCGGAGCCAAAGACTGTGTTGTCGAGGTCGAGTGCGAGCGGGAAGAGAGGCAGCGTCGGCACGGAGATGCAAGCGAGCGCGAGACGCACGGGGGCTGCGGCGTGGCGCGTTTGCGGTCGGCGCCTTTGGTGGCAACGGCCGGGACAAGCAGCGGTGTATGGTGTGGTGCGGGGCGGACAGGGGCGGCGGTGGACGGGGAGGAGGCGGCGCGACGACGGCATGGGGGCGAAAACGGGACGGGGGACGGGGGACGGCGGATGTTGAGAGGCGTCACGCGCGGACAGGACACAGACACAGAGACACACAGATTGGAAAGGGAGGGTGCGCGGTAATAATAGTTGGGAATGTGCGTACCGTGCGGGACGGGAGTGGGCGAGGAACACGGTCGTGGCCCCTGTTTTGGGTGCGTGTGATGACGTCGGTGTGTTGTGGGAAGGGAAGGTGCTGTGGCGGCGGCGCGTAATGGGCGTAGGCCGAAAAGAGAAAGGAACGTCGGCAGTGTGTTGGCAAGCGTCGGTTCGACTGCGACGTTGATGGGCAGGGCAGGGCGAGGTTAATGGTGGTAGGAGTAGGCGTGTGGGCGCACAAAATCTGCCGCTGCAGGCGGTGCCGTAACCGCCATGGCGGGAAGGAGAGAGGGCCAAAGAAAGAAAGAAAGAAAGAAAGAAAGAAGAAAACAAAAAAAAAAAAAAAAAAAAGGAGGAGGGGGGGGGGCGAAAGTGGAGAGGCGGTGGTGTGAGAAGGGCGGGGGCGGAAGGAAGGCAGGAAGGACAAGAGGCGAGGCGACGGCTTGCTTTGTGTATCGGTCGGTCTCTGGCTATGCTTCGTTTTCTGCAGCAGGGTCGGTGCGCGGCGTGGCTCGCGGCAGTGGGAACGCCTGGCGGCTGGACGGCCAGCAATGCGGTTGGATGGGCGGCCACAGCACCGCACCTGTGCCCGAGGAGGAGACGCTGGCGGCGGGCCCTGAGGTGAGGCCGGCTCGGCTCGGCTGGGGCTGTGGATGTGTAGGTGTGCGCCGCTGCTGCAACAACGAGTAAAACGCGAGAAGAAGGGATGGCGGTAGAGAGAGGAAAAAAAAAAGGTCGTGTTGTGTTGATGCGCAGGCAGACGCGTACAGAGAGACGAGCCCGGTCTGCAGCAGGGTGTGGCCGTGCCGAGTGCAGAGCAGCGGCGGCTCGGTTCGGTTCGGCCCGGCCCGGCCCGGCCCGGCCCGGCCCGGCCCGGCCCGGCCCGGCCCGGCCCGGCGGGCCGCGCTGTTGTCGCGGACGTGAGCGCCCCCTGGCGGGTGGCCGGAGGCGGCGCGGCGTGTTGGACGTGTGGCTGGTGGCAGTGCACAATTTGCGAGTGGCTGGCGGTGTGGTGTGGCGGTTGGCGCGTCGGGCGGCGGAGAGAGAGAGAGAGGGGGAGGAGAGGTATGTGTTGCGGGCGCCCTTTGCTGCGCTGCGTCGTTGCGTGTGCCGTACAGGGCGGGCGCTTGTCGACTGTGTGGGCGGTGTGGCGAATTGGCGTGAAACGGCTGCCGAGAGGTGTGTGGTAGCGAGCCGGTCGGTGTCAGTGCGAAGGGGAATGTGCGTGCGTTTGGCGGTTTCGGTGTGCTTTTTGCGGCGTGAGAGTGGGGAATTAGTGGGGCCGGCTGTTGTGTTGGTTCCTTGTGTCTTGTGTCGCGTAGCTTGATGGCAACGTGGAAGGACGCCGGTTTCGTTTCGAGCCTTGCGTGTGGTTGTCGACGTTGACTGGTTGGCGTGTGCATGTGTGGGTCGCGAGTGCGTTTTTGGCTGGCTGTGTGTGTGTGTGTGTGTGTGTGTGTGTGTGTGTGTGTGTGTGTTTTGGGGGGGAAGGGGGAGGCGGTGGTGAAAGTGCAGTCGTTGCCACGGGCGCGTCGTCGGGTGGGGCTGGGGCTGTGCGTCGTGGCGGAAAGGTGGTAGGTTGCGGGAAGCGAGCCCGTCGTTGACGGTGTCGCGTGAGTTGTGACTCGAGTGGGGCGCGGGGCGCGGGACAGGAGCAGCGTGCCGCTGCGTCGTGGTCGTCAGCAGAGGCTGTGCGTGTGCTTGTCCTTTTTGTGGGCGGTTCGTGCGAGGCGTTTTTTGTTTCGTGTTGCCCTAGTTGTTAGTTTATTTTTTTTTTGTGTTTGTTATTTTGAGACGACGACTGGTTGGTGGCGTGCGCGCGAAGTGGCGGTGTGCGCTTCCCGTGTCGTTTTGTTTTTGTTTGGTTTTTTTGTTTTTGTGTGTTTTTTTTGTTTGCACTGGGCCCCGGGGGGTGGGTGGGTGCGTGTGTGTCGATTGCCGGCTGGCGAAAGGTGCGCCATCGGCGGGGTGGGTCGCCGGCACAAGTAGAGGCGGCGGCGTTGTTGCTGTTGTTGTGTGGTGTTTGTTTTGTTCGGCTGTGTCGGCGAGCTGTGTTGCGGTGCGTGTGAATGGTGGTGCAAAAGTGCTGGCGTTGGGGCTGCGACTGCGACGGCGGCGAGCCGCGGGCGCGCATGATAGTGATGTTGTGAACAGCGGCTGTGTACGGTAGTGGTGTTGTTGTAGCACGACGTGCATCCGGGCCGGCGCGGAAAGCGCAGTTGCGGGCGGTTGCCCTTCGGTGCCAGCCATGTCGCGTGAGCGGCGGGTTGCTCTGGTGTCGACACGTGGTGCTCTGGGTTGTTGTGTGGTGCCCTTTGGCCGGTGGGGGTGGTTCGCGTGTGTCTCGTTCGCGCTCGGTATCTGGTCGTGGTCGTGCTGCTCCCCCGTCTGTCGGCGGTTTTCGACGTCGTCTGTACGTTTTTGTTCGTTTGCGGCGTGCCTGCCGACGTCGTCCCGTCGCGACCTTTCAACCGAAAGTGTGGCGCCCGAAGGTGAACGAACGTAACCCTGACCTCGGCGCTTTACGCTGAGCCGAGCGAACCGAACCTAACCTGTGGTGTGGCGAGGTGAGCTCAGCCTGTGAGCCCCTAACGTCTACGTAAGGTAAGCTGTCCGGCTGACGCCTCACGTTTGAACGCTTTTTTTTAACCTAGCACTGACCCCTTAACCTAACGTGTAACCTAACCTAACCTCTGACGCCTGACGTGTTTGAATGCTTAACCTAAGTTTGACGCTTAACCTAACCCAAGTCCCCTTAACCTAACCCACGTCCACCTAACCCTAACCTAACCTAGACGTGTAAACGTAATGTGTAACGCGTAACGTGTAAGGTCGGCTGTCGTGTGTGCTGACGGCAGATTGGGTTGGTCTGTAGATTCGGATTGCGGTTTGCCTCGGTCGAGGGGTTGGGTCGGAAGCGGCGAGGGGCGGCGGCGCCTGTTGCGCAGGCGGCGTCCGTTTGCGGCGGGCAATTGTTGATAAACGGCTGTGAATGTTGGCGGGCGAGAGGAGGAGGACGGCGCGCGATGTGGCCCGACGGCTGCGGGCCGATCGGGAAACGGCGGGAGGGCGACGGAAGGCGATGGGGCGGCGGAGGCGCGTTTGCACGGCCGTCATCGCCGCACGCCTCGGCTTGTGTGGCTGTGGCGCCGGCCGCGCTGGCCGGGCTGCCGCGGCGACGGTGTGGGAGTTTTGCCGAAGGTTTGGCCATTGTGGCGGGTCGTCGGCTGGGGCTGTGGGGGCGGCATTTGGGCGGGGGCGGCGATTCTCGGCGGGCCGACCCAGGCTGTAGCGCGCGGTAGCTGCAGTTTGGCCGTGGTTTGCGGCGCTGCCGTGGCGACTGGTTGGCGACTGTGGTGTGGCTGTGTGTAGCCCCATCCTCGGTGGTTTGAAAGGCGCGGGCGGTTGTGGCGCAGGTTTGGGGCTGCTCCGCACAGGCTGTCGGACGTTGGGCGGTAGCAAGCGCGGGAGGCGCGGCGCGGCGGCGCGCAGAGTGGCGGCCGCTCTCTCGGCCGTCCGCGCCCGCCCGCGACACTGGCTGGGCCTTGTGATTCTCTGCTCTGCTGCTGTGCTGTGCTTGCGTGCCTGCCTGCCGTCCCGCTCGCTCTCGCTCTCGCTCTCGCTGTGTGTTACGCGCGTCGTCGAAATGGCAGATCAGGCGGCTACGAACGAGACTGCTGCGGCACCCGCCGCCACCGGCACTACGAAGAAGGCCAAGTCTGCGTCGTCTGCGAAGAAGCCGCGCGCCAAGCCTGCGCACCCGCGCACCTCTGAGATGGTGACGGCCGCCATCAAGAGTCTGAAGGAGCGCGGCGGGTCGTCGCTGCAGGCGATCAAGAAGTACATTGCCGCGCACTACAAGCTGGACGCGGAGAAGCTGGCGCCGTTTATCAAGAAGTACCTCAAGTCGGCCGTCGTGGCGGGCGAGCTGGTGCAGACGAAGGGGAAGGGCGCGTCCGGCTCGTTCAAGCTTGCCGGCGCCGGCGGCGGGGGGGCGGCCGAGGGCGGCAAGGCTCGTGCTGGCGGTGCCAAGAAGAAGCGCGCCGCTCCGGCCAGCAAGGAGAAGAAGGGCGCCCGTGCGGCCGGCGCAAAGAAGGCTGGTGGCGTGAAGGCGGCGACCGGTCGGAAGGCGGGCGCCGCCAAGAAGGCGTCTGCGGCGTCGGCCGCTCCCGCGGGTGCGAAGAAGGCGGCTGCGGCCAAGCCGGCCAAGGCCAAGTCGCCGTCGAAGGCGAAGAAGGCCGCCAAGGTTCCGACGAAGAAGCCGAAGGCGCCGCGCCCGAAGAAGGCGACGACGCCGTCTAAGGCGAAGGCTTCGCCCAAGAAGAAGAAGTAGAGTAGAGGAGAAAGAGATGGGAGAAAGGAAGGGTTTGGCGCTTGACTCCGTCGTCCCCACCCCCCGTCGTCGTCTAGTGGCGCGCAAGAGACGCGCGGCCCAAAACGGCCCTTCTCAGGGCCATCAAAGCACGTCGGGGAAGGTTTTGATTGTCGTGTTGCGTTTGGTGTGGGTGTCTGTCTGTCTGTCTGTCTGGCGTTTCTGTATGCCCGTGGGGATGCTGTTTGCGTGCCGTGGTGGTTGGATTGCGGGGGTCGGTGGCGGGTGTGGGCGGCGGTAGCGGTAAGCGGTGTTGTTGTTGATTGTCGCCGTGTTTGTGGCGGCGGCCGACGGTTGGTTTTCTGTCACGTTGTTTTGTTTGAATACGTTGGTTGGCTTGCCTGCGTTCGTTCTTCTCGGATGTCTGTCTTGTCTAGTCGTGTCTGGTCTTTGTTGTTTTGTTCCTTTGTGTGTGTGTGTGTGTGTGTGTGTGTGTGTGTGTGTGTTATGTTTTGCAACGGGGGGCACGTTGAGATGTGGAAGGAGTCGGCGGGGATTTCGGTGGCGTGTAGAGCGAGCGAGCGCGCCTGCCTGGCCGTTGGCCGTCGGAGTGGAGTGCGGGTTTGTTTTTGTGTTTTCGAAACGAAAGCGGCGGCCGGCCGGCCAGCCACCCGTGCGGTGTGACGTCGGCCGTTGGGTATTGTGCGCTTTGAGCGCCGGGGAGGGATGATGTGTGATTGTTGCGCGCTGCTAAGCAGGCAGGCAGAGTGAGCGGGTGTGGCGGACGGACGGGAAGTGGTGGTTGTTGTTTTTGGGTTGCGGGGCGAGAGGCAGGCGACCGACAAAGTTTGCTCGCGACGGAGAGATGTTAGTGGCCCTGAAAAGGGCCGTTTTTGTTTGTGCGGTGCGGTGCCGCGGCGCGGTTTAGGCGCGCTCGCCGCGGATGCGGCGCGCGAGCTGGATGTCCTTGGGCATGATGGTGACGCGCTTGGCGTGGATTGCGCACAGGTTGGTGTCTTCGAAGAGGCCGACGAGGTAGGCCTCGCTGGCCTCCTGCAGGGCCATGACTGCGGAGCTCTGGAAGCGCAGGTCGGTCTTGAAGTCCTGGGCGATCTCGCGCACTAGGCGCTGGAATGGCAGCTTGCGGATGAGCAGCTCTGTGCTCTTCTGGTAGCGCCTGATTTCTCGCAGGGCGACGGTGCCCGGCCTGTAGCGGTGGGGCTTCTTGACGCCTCCGGTGGCGGGCGCGCTCTTCCTCGCCGCCTTGGTGGCGAGCTGTTTGCGCGGCGCCTTTCCGCCGGTGGACTTGCGGGCCGTTTGCTTTGTGCGGGCCATAGCGGTAGCGGAGCGGCGTGCGTGGAGGTTAGGTGCGGCGCGGCGTCCGGTGCTGCCTTGACAACGGGCCCGCGCGCCTCCGTGCTGCGCTTATATGCCCTCGGTTGCGCGTGGTGGGGGGAGGGCGGGCCAGAGTCTATATAGGGGGGCGGCGGGCGCGCTGGGCGCAGACCGTAGCCGACTCGCCAGCCGCTGCAGCTGCTGTTTGTGCACGTTTTGCTTTGCCCGAGGAAGGAAGGATGACAGGCCGCGGCAAGGGAGGAAAGGGGCTCGGCAAGGGTGGCGCCAAGCGGCACCGCAAGGTGTTGCGCGACAACATCCAGGGCATCACGAAGCCCGCCATCCGCCGCCTGGCTCGCAGGGGCGGCGTGAAGCGCATCTCTGGTCTGATCTACGAGGAGACCCGCGGGGTGCTGAAGGTGTTCCTGGAGAACGTGATCCGCGACGCGGTGACGTACACTGAGCACGCCAAGCGCAAGACTGTGACGGCCATGGACGTGGTGTACGCCCTGAAGAGGCAGGGGCGCACCCTGTACGGTTTCGGCGGTTAGGCTGCGTCGCAGCGGGCGCTGGCCTTCCCGCGGCCGTGCTTGTGGGTGGGAGAGACTAGGAAACGGCCCTTTTCAGGGCCACCACACTGTTCGGAAGTTGAAAAGTGCGAAAGAGTCTGTGTTGTTTGTTTGTTTGTTTCTTTCTTTCCGTTTGAGCGACGTGATGTGACTGGGAGGGGAGAAGGAAAGGAAACGTGTCATGTGGCTGGCTGTGTGTGGGAGCTGCTTCGTTTGTGTTTGTTATTGTGTGTCGTTGTATCGATCGCGACGGAGATGGCGGGCTGTGTGTTGTTGTGCGAGAGGCGGTGATTATTTGCTTGCGTGGTTTGGCTCTGTGTGTTTGCGGCGGCGTTGGGGTTTCCGAGGCAAGGCGTGTGGGCACAGGCGGCCGGATCAGCTGTTTCGTTCGTGTCGACGGCCGTTGCGCGCGGGAGTGGAGGGCGGTGTGTCGACACGCCTCCCTGTAACAATGGTCATTATTGCTGCCGTTGTCGTTTGGAAGGCGACTGCGACCGTGCAAAATGAATGAATGTGTGTGTGTGTGTTTGTTGGGCCACACGGGCTGTGTGGACGACAAGATGGCGGACGTGCGCCGGCGGCGGCTGTGCTGTGAAAGTGCAAAGTTAAAACAAAACAAGGTGCGGCGAGGACGACTGAAATTTTGCTTTGGACGTAGGTTTGTGTGGTGGCCCTGAAAAGGGCCGATTGTTGTGGGCCGGGCCGAGCCGAGCCGGCAAAGCGCGTTGCGTGCAGGGGAGCACGCGGCGCTGCGATTGCCTTGGCCTCCTTTAGGCCTTCTTCTCGGTCTTCTTTGGCAGCAGGACGGCCTGGATGTTGGGCAGGACACCACCCTGTGCGATGGTGACGCCCGACAGGAGCTTGTTGAGCTCCTCGTCGTTGCGGATGGCAAGCTGCAGGTGGCGCGGGATGATGCGCGTCTTCTTGTTGTCGCGGGCCGCGTTTCCGGCCAGCTCGAGCACCTCAGCCGCGAGGTACTCCATGACGGCGGCGAGGTAGACGGGCGCCCCGGCGCCGACGCGCTCTGCGTAGTTTCCCTTGCGCAGGAGGCGGTGGATTCTGCCGACCGGGAACTGGAGCCCAGCCCTGCTTGAGCGGGACTTTGACTTGCCCTTGACTTTGCCTCCCTTTCCGCGTCCGGACATGGCGATGGGCTAGCGACGGTGCACACGAAACGGAAACGAAAACGACCGGTGCGAGCGGCAGCGAGTCGAGCAGCGGAGTGCGTGCCGGCGCACTCACTCACTCACTCACTCAAAATCACAGACATCATCTGTCTGGAGACGGGGGAGGCTAAGCAGCGTGGCTGCTGTTCCTCCTTTATCAGCGCTGTTGTCATCTTTGTGGCCTCTCGGTGGAATTGGCCTCTGGCTACCTCGCTGAGTTTAATCGAGCGAAGTAGTCGGCTGCTGCTTGGTCTTCTGGGGCAGGCTGTCGCCTGCCGGAGCGAAACTCTTCTTGCACCCACTTCGCTGTGACCTCAGTGATGTGGTCCCAGTCCGAAGGGGTGAAGATGGGGTGGCTGTTCAGCAGTTTGAGTTCCTTCCGTGTTACCGCGTCGTGCAACATGCCACGCGAGTGGCGAAGGTCGCACGGTACGTGCGGAAGGGGTGGCTTCGCGTGCGCCGGCGTGAAGGGGTACGGATTGTCCCCGTGAGGGTACGTCCCGTCCTTCAGCGACGCCACGATCTTCTTCAGGAAGGGCTGCACACTCCGCTCGTCAGGGAGCGGGAGGGGCAGTCCTTCGGTTTCCGCCTCTTCTTCATCCTGCGAAGAAGCGGTCGGCAAGTCGTCGTCGGATGGTTCTTCTTCTGCCTCTGTCTCCAGGCGGGGAGACGGTGCAGGTGTCCCGACGTCCACTTCCATGCGACACGCCGCCTGCATTGCTGCAGGAGGCGAGTCGGTGGACGTCTGCGTGGCGGCATCTACCAGCAGTGGCCGCCTCACAGGGGCGGGGGGAGCTGGCACAGGCGGCGACTTCTTGAGAAGCCGCAGCTCCTCCCGCAGCTGTTGAAGCTGCCGGTGGACGGCCACGAGCTCGTCCTTCGTTGCGGCCCTTTCGGCCGCGATGGCTGCTTGCAGGTCGGCCAGCGCTTGGTCGGTTGCCGCTTCGACGCGGCACGACGGGCGCCCCTCGCCGGAGCGGGGAGGCAGTGCGGCCGCCTTGGCGGCAGGCACCTCAGAGCTTGCTGTGGTGTGCTGCCGGCGGTAGCTGCAGCTGCGCGAGTTGGCGGCGTGAGGTCCGCCGCAATTCACGCATCTGTTGGCTGCTCCACGTGGTTTGGGGCAGTTTCGGGTGTCGTGTGCCGCCGCGCATTTCAAACACGCGGCTGCGTTCCTGCAGACACCCGCCACATGCCCCAGCTGCTGGCACCTGTAGCACTGCACATGTTGCAGTGATCGCCGCTTGTGCTTCGGCTTCTGTGGTCGCCTGCGGCCGCGGGAGCTCCCCAAAGCACTGATGAGATGCTCCAGCGCGGCTGCTAGCTTGTTCCCCTTGCGTCCTGCCATAGCTTGTGGTTGGAACGAACAAAGGCGTGCGCGAGCGACGTAACGGTGCGAGCCGTAGCGAGTCCAGCAGCGGGCGTGCCGTGCGTGCGTGTGCGTGTCGCGTCCGTGCCGGCGCAGCCGGGGTGGGGGTGCTTTATGGGCTCGGGTGCGGCGGCCGGTTGCGCGCGCGCCCCATTGGTCGGCGGCCGCAACAGGGCGAGCTGGTAAAGGTGCGGCGGCGGCTGGCGGCGGGTGCCACTGTGTGGGGAGACGCTGACTAGAGCGGAGCGCTTGCTACTGGTGTTGCTGCTGCCGTACGTTCGTTCGAGATGCCGCCCAAGACTAGCGGGAAGGCCGCCAAGAAGGCTGGCAAGGCGCAGAAGAACATTTCGAAGGGCGACAAGAAGAAGAAGCGCAAGAGGAAGGAGAGCTATGCCATCTACATCTACAAGGTGCTGAAGCAGGTGCACCCTGACACGGGCATCTCGTCGAAGGCGATGAGCATCATGAACAGCTTCGTGAACGACATTTTCGAGCGCATTGCGGCCGAGGCTTCTCGCCTGGCGCACTACAACAAGCGCTCGACCATCACGTCCCGCGAGATCCAGACCGCTGTGCGGCTGTTGCTGCCTGGCGAGCTGGCCAAGCACGCCGTGAGCGAGGGCACGAAGGCGGTGACCAAGTACACGAGCTCCAAGTAAGGAGGTGGCTCTGGAGTGGAAGGAAGGATGGAGAAGGCTCCTCCGTTGCGAGAGCGGCAAAACGGCCCTTTTCAGGGCCACCAACTTGCCTTTTGCGGGAAGGGCGGAATTGTTGTTGTTGTTGTTTGTGTGGACGGCTGTGATGTATGTGTGCATTTTGATTGTGGGTGGGGGGGGGGGCGCGTCAAAGCGTGTTGCGGGGGACGGCCACGAGGTTGGTCGCCGTGGCGTGGAATGGTGGCACGCCTCGTTGGAGTGGTTTTGACCCATTGGTGGTGGTGTGTGTGTGTTACCTGTCTGCGAGGGGGGACAGTGCGATCGGCGACTTTTGTGTCACCGTAACGACGGCCGTTTGCGGGTTTGTTTTTTGCACATCATACATGGCGAGGGTGAAATGTGAAATGTTTTTGTTTGGTTTTTTTTTGCCGCCCACTATTCCCTTTGCTGTACGCCGAGTTTGACAATGGTGCGACGTAACTGCAGCGTGGAGGTGTGTGAGTGACGTTGAAATTGAACGTGCCATTAAGACGCATTGTTGTTGTATTGTACTGTACGTGTACGGCGACACGCACGATGATGTACCATTCGACTCTGATTTTTGATAGCCGTGTCTGACTGATTGCGTACGACGCACGCACACCGATGTCGTCATTCAAGATGCACGCGTGTCCAGTGCAGTACAGTAAGCGCGACGCTAGACGGCGGCGGCGGCGGCGGCGGCGGCGGCGGCGGTCGTCGTTTGTTTGGCGAATGTCTGTACACGTGTTTGTCTGTGTCCATCCGGTATGTATGTGTTTGTTTGAAAGTGTTTTGTGTGTCGGTGACGTGGTCCGATCCGTCGCCCCCTGAGTAACTGTCGATCGGCGCGATAGACCGGCGTCACGCAACTGAACCGAAGTCTTGGGCACACCCGTCATACTGTTGTACACCGTCGCGCTGAGAACGGTGACGAAAGGTTGACTTTGATCGGTCGAATGTCTGGGCAGAACGTGAGGAATGAGGCAAGAGTGCAAGGAGGGGGGGCAAAAGAGAGAGGAAGGGAAAAAGGGGAGAAACGCATTCGTAGAGCAACGGAACGTTCCCGTGTCGGAGGCGTATTGGAGCCGCACTGAAATGCGTTTAACGGCGGCGCGGCTGCAAGTGTCTGCCGTGGTGAACGTTACCTTTGACGGCTGCATTGGGCTTTGCTTTTGCTTTTGCTTTCGCTTTCGCTTTCGCTTTCCCGGATGTACGTAACGTTTGTTGATATGGTTGTGAGGAAGAGTGTATGACAGTGCCGTGCCGTCCATGTTCGTGTGCCCTCCCATTGTGTGTATGCTATTGTCTGTGTACTTGAATGATGTATGTAGGTGTTAGTGGACATGTTTCACCAGTGGGGGGAAATGGATCGTCGATAGTTGGCGTCACTCTGTCACGGTCGAGATGACGCACCCTCCGTACAGAAAGGTGTCGAGAAAGTGTGTGTGTGTGTGTGTGTGTGTGTGTGTGTGTGCGTCCGTGAATTGGCAGTGTTTGGAGGTGGGCGTGCCCTGCATGTGGCCCGGAAGGCTGTTCGTTTGGCGGTAGTGTTGTGTGGACAGGGGAGGGGCATGCGTAACGCTGCTGGCATGGCATTTCGGGAGATGGGAGGGGGCAAACGAGGAGCGGCGGCCAAAGAAAGGCGGGACGGGGAGGGGCGCGGTGTGGGTGGCTTGCGCCTGTGCTCGGCGTTGTGGTTTGTGCAAAAGAGGAGGAGAAAAACAATGAGTTGCCAGGGAGGGGAGCGGTGTTGTGTTGTGGTTGTCGTGGTGTAGCCGCAGACGCGGCTGTCAGTGAACGTGGCGAGACGGACGGATGCGCGGAGGGGCGGGGGCGGCGCATTTCGCCGGTGCCGTGCCGTGCCGTGCCGTGCCTGACAGCCGCGTGGTCGCTGTGTTGTTGGTGGCGTGGGGGCGAGGAGAGTACCGTACGGGTGTGCTTGTGCGCCGGAAATGGCACACTGCGCCTGCCCGTCTTGGAGGCTGATGGCTGTGGTGTGGAAATGGGGCGCGGTGATGTTGAAGCAGTTGAAGAACAGAAAAGAAACCAAGAAAACGGGAGGCGTGATGCGGCGGTGGTGGTGAGAGCGGGAAAAACAAAACAAACAAAAAAAAAAACAACAAAAAAAAGAAGGAAAAACAACAAGAAACAAAAAAGAAAACAAAAAGTCTATCAATATTAGAATGTAAATGGAAATGGAAATGGACCCAGGTATAACCTCCCTGCACAAATAGCAGAGAGTCCGATGATAATAGAAATGTGCCAGAATGTTAACGTCCCTACAAAACAAACCCAACGATAATATTAATGAAAGAATGAACCGTATGTAACATTGCAACAGACATAATGAAACCTGATAAATTGTATAAGGGCAGCAGCGTTGACCTTTGGCCCTGTATTCAGAATAAAAAGAGCCAAAGATCGTCACCCCAATGAAAAAGACACTGAAACACGTATGTAACATAGCAGCGATGGCGAGACATTGTAGCATCTGTGACCAGAGAGTTTGCGCTGGACCGCGCGAGTGTTGCGAGCGGTTCTCAGTCAGTCAGTCAGTCAGTCAGTCAGTCGGTCGGTCGTTGCGAGTCTGTAGGTCTGTCTAGTTGAGGGCTGTACTCTGTCAGTAGTCGTCGCGTGCAGTACGCTAATAGTCGTCATGCAGAGCGGTCGGTCAGTAGTAGCAGCCGAGTGCGGTTGTGTGATGTAGGCGGTCGGCAACACTGGTCAAGATGGTGAATAAGGTATACTGTGAATTAATATAATCATTAGATAATGAACAATTTTATTTATTGTAATTATTCTCCAACAAGTTCCCCAATAATAATTTTTATTTCAAAAGCATTTTTCAAACATTTAATTTTTTATTGAACTGAAGAGTTCGTTGCACTTCACATTTCATTCCACTTCTTTGAAGAAAAATTTCACTAAAATCACAAAAAAAAAAGAGAATATTATTATTTGCAATGCAGTTCCTCCAAGCGCTGCGCAACAAACAAGAGCAGAAATGTGACATCCATTTATTCTGAGGTAAGACTTTAATTCTGATTGTTTTGCACAGGGCCAAAGACCGATATTTCGGTTTAATTGAAGTTTCTTGTCACTGAACGGACTTTTAAATGTTGTGAAGAATTTATATTTGAGTCAGATTGCGAATTTAACATTTTTGTTGCCATTTTCAATACCTCTCATTGTGGGCGAGGTTACAATTAGCGCAATGTCCATTAGCATCCGTAAATAACATTGTCCATTATTTTAAATTTTGCGGGGAGGTTACAACGCACAAAAAAAAAAAAAACAAAACAAAAAATTGCATTTGTATCCGCTCCTCAATTGTAGATACCCCTTACACAGCTGTGTGCAATGAATGAGTGCTGGCTGGTAATTAATTGCACTCCTTGGAGGGAAATGCCATAGGAAGTAGTCTTTAAAAAGTGAATGTTTTTCGTTAAAAGACAAAAGTTACTTTAGAAAAAAGTAATAGTGGGGCTTTTTGTCGTTGAACAAAATAAGTACAATGAACATACGTTATCAGATTTGCGCAAAATGCAGCTTCACACCACCTTTTGATTATAACACAATATACTATACATCGTCCCGAACCGTGACCAGAGTCGCGAGACGAGCAGAGCACGCCGCCGACGCCCGCTCAGTACAACCGTCCACCCGCTACTACTGTCGACCGACTACTACCTCTCCCGACTCGCGCTACAATATATATAACAACTGTTCCTGGCGACCCGGTGCGTGCCACTACTGTCGTCTGGCGCGGTCCAAGCGCCGACTAGCAACGATAAATAACTCTCTGGTCAGACAGAGATGCTGTCATGCCTCGCCATCGCTCTGGTAATGAATACATACGTGTTGCAGCGTGCGTACCACCGGAACACGCAGTGGCGGAGCCAAAGACTGTGTTGTCGAGGTCGAGTGCGAGCGGGAAGAGAGGCAGCGTCGGCACGGAGATGCAAGCGAGCGCGAGACGCACGGGGGCTGCGGCGTGGCGCGTTTGCGGTCGGCGCCTTTGGTGGCAACGGCCGGGACAAGCAGCGGTGTATGGTGTGGTGCGGGGCGGACAGGGGCGGCGGTGGACGGGGAGGAGGCGGCGCGACGACGGCATGGGGGCGAAAACGGGACGGGGGACGGGGGACGGCGGATGTTGAGAGGCGTCACGCGCGGACAGGACACAGACACAGAGACACACAGATTGGAAAGGGAGGGTGCGCGGTAATAATAGTTGGGAATGTGCGTACCGTGCGGGACGGGAGTGGGCGAGGAACACGGTCGTGGCCCCTGTTTTGGGTGCGTGTGATGACGTCGGTGTGTTGTGGGAAGGGAAGGTGCTGTGGCGGCGGCGCGTAATGGGCGTAGGCCGAAAAGAGAAAGGAACGTCGGCAGTGTGTTGGCAAGCGTCGGTTCGACTGCGACGTTGATGGGCAGGGCAGGGCGAGGTTAATGGTGGTAGGAGTAGGCGTGTGGGCGCACAAAATCTGCCGCTGCAGGCGGTGCCGTAACCGCCATGGCGGGAAGGAGAGAGGGCCAAAGAAAGAAAGAAAGAAAGAAAGAAAGAAGAAAACAAAAAAAAAAAAAAAAAAAAGGAGGAGGGGGGGGGCGAAAGTGGAGAGGCGGTGGTGTGAGAAGGGCGGGGGCGGAAGGAAGGCAGGAAGGACAAGAGGCGAGGCGACGGCTTGCTTTGTGTATCGGTCGGTCTCTGGCTATGCTTCGTTTTCTGCAGCAGGGTCGGTGCGCGGCGTGGCTCGCGGCAGTGGGAACGCCTGGCGGCTGGACGGCCAGCAATGCGGTTGGATGGGCGGCCACAGCACCGCACCTGTGCCCGAGGAGGAGACGCTGGCGGCGGGCCCTGAGGTGAGGCCGGCTCGGCTCGGCTGGGGCTGTGGATGTGTAGGTGTGCGCCGCTGCTGCAACAACGAGTAAAACGCGAGAAGAAGGGATGGCGGTAGAGAGAGGAAAAAAAAAAGGTCGTGTTGTGTTGATGCGCAGGCAGACGCGTACAGAGAGACGAGCCCGGTCTGCAGCAGGGTGTGGCCGTGCCGAGTGCAGAGCAGCGGCGGCTCGGTTCGGTTCGGCCCGGCCCGGCCCGGCCCGGCCCGGCCCGGCCCGGCCCGGCCCGGCCCGGCCCGGCGGGCCGCGCTGTTGTCGCGGACGTGAGCGCCCCCTGGCGGGTGGCCGGAGGCGGCGCGGCGTGTTGGACGTGTGGCTGGTGGCAGTGCACAATTTGCGAGTGGCTGGCGGTGTGGTGTGGCGGTTGGCGCGTCGGGCGGCGGAGAGAGAGAGAGAGGGGGAGGAGAGGTATGTGTTGCGGGCGCCCTTTGCTGCGCTGCGTCGTTGCGTGTGCCGTACAGGGCGGGCGCTTGTCGACTGTGTGGGCGGTGTGGCGAATTGGCGTGAAACGGCTGCCGAGAGGTGTGTGGTAGCGAGCCGGTCGGTGTCAGTGCGAAGGGGAATGTGCGTGCGTTTGGCGGTTTCGGTGTGCTTTTTGCGGCGTGAGAGTGGGGAATTAGTGGGGCCGGCTGTTGTGTTGGTTCCTTGTGTCTTGTGTCGCGTAGCTTGATGGCAACGTGGAAGGACGCCGGTTTCGTTTCGAGCCTTGCGTGTGGTTGTCGACGTTGACTGGTTGGCGTGTGCATGTGTGGGTCGCGAGTGCGTTTTTGGCTGGCTGTGTGTGTGTGTGTGTGTGTGTGTGTGTGTGTGTGTGTGTGTGTGTTTTGGGGGGGAAGGGGGAGGCGGTGGTGAAAGTGCAGTCGTTGCCACGGGCGCGTCGTCGGGTGGGGCTGGGGCTGTGCGTCGTGGCGGAAAGGTGGTAGGTTGCGGGAAGCGAGCCCGTCGTTGACGGTGTCGCGTGAGTTGTGACTCGAGTGGGGCGCGGGGCGCGGGACAGGAGCAGCGTGCCGCTGCGTCGTGGTCGTCAGCAGAGGCTGTGCGTGTGCTTGTCCTTTTTGTGGGCGGTTCGTGCGAGGCGTTTTTTGTTTCGTGTTGCCCTAGTTGTTAGTTTATTTTTTTTTTGTGTTTGTTATTTTGAGACGACGACTGGTTGGTGGCGTGCGCGCGAAGTGGCGGTGTGCGCTTCCCGTGTCGTTTTGTTTTTGTTTGGTTTTTTTGTTTTTGTGTGTTTTTTTTGTTTGCACTGGGCCCCGGGGGGTGGGTGGGTGCGTGTGTGTCGATTGCCGGCTGGCGAAAGGTGCGCCATCGGCGGGGTGGGTCGCCGGCACAAGTAGAGGCGGCGGCGTTGTTGCTGTTGTTGTGTGGTGTTTGTTTTGTTCGGCTGTGTCGGCGAGCTGTGTTGCGGTGCGTGTGAATGGTGGTGCAAAAGTGCTGGCGTTGGGGCTGCGACTGCGACGGCGGCGAGCCGCGGGCGCGCATGATAGTGATGTTGTGAACAGCGGCTGTGTACGGTAGTGGTGTTGTTGTAGCACGACGTGCATCCGGGCCGGCGCGGAAAGCGCAGTTGCGGGCGGTTGCCCTTCGGTGCCAGCCATGTCGCGTGAGCGGCGGGTTGCTCTGGTGTCGACACGTGGTGCTCTGGGTTGTTGTGTGGTGCCCTTTGGCCGGTGGGGGTGGTTCGCGTGTGTCTCGTTCGCGCTCGGTATCTGGTCGTGGTCGTGCTGCTCCCCCGTCTGTCGGCGGTTTTCGACGTCGTCTGTACGTTTTTGTTCGTTTGCGGCGTGCCTGCCGACGTCGTCCCGTCGCGACCTTTCAACCGAAAGTGTGGCGCCCGAAGGTGAACGAACGTAACCCTGACCTCGGCGCTTTACGCTGAGCCGAGCGAACCGAACCTAACCTGTGGTGTGGCGAGGTGAGCTCAGCCTGTGAGCCCCTAACGTCTACGTAAGGTAAGCTGTCCGGCTGACGCCTCACGTTTGAACGCTTTTTTTTAACCTAGCACTGACCCCTTAACCTAACGTGTAACCTAACCTAACCTCTGACGCCTGACGTGTTTGAATGCTTAACCTAAGTTTGACGCTTAACCTAACCCAAGTCCCCTTAACCTAACCCACGTCCACCTAACCCTAACCTAACCTAGACGTGTAAACGTAATGTGTAACGCGTAACGTGTAAGGTCGGCTGTCGTGTGTGCTGACGGCAGATTGGGTTGGTCTGTAGATTCGGATTGCGGTTTGCCTCGGTCGAGGGGTTGGGTCGGAAGCGGCGAGGGGCGGCGGCGCCTGTTGCGCAGGCGGCGTCCGTTTGCGGCGGGCAATTGTTGATAAACGGCTGTGAATGTTGGCGGGCGAGAGGAGGAGGACGGCGCGCGATGTGGCCCGACGGCTGCGGGCCGATCGGGAAACGGCGGGAGGGCGACGGAAGGCGATGGGGCGGCGGAGGCGCGTTTGCACGGCCGTCATCGCCGCACGCCTCGGCTTGTGTGGCTGTGGCGCCGGCCGCGCTGGCCGGGCTGCCGCGGCGACGGTGTGGGAGTTTTGCCGAAGGTTTGGCCATTGTGGCGGGTCGTCGGCTGGGGCTGTGGGGGCGGCATTTGGGCGGGGGCGGCGATTCTCGGCGGGCCGACCCAGGCTGTAGCGCGCGGTAGCTGCAGTTTGGCCGTGGTTTGCGGCGCTGCCGTGGCGACTGGTTGGCGACTGTGGTGTGGCTGTGTGTAGCCCCATCCTCGGTGGTTTGAAAGGCGCGGGCGGTTGTGGCGCAGGTTTGGGGCTGCTCCGCACAGGCTGTCGGACGTTGGGCGGTAGCAAGCGCGGGAGGCGCGGCGCGGCGGCGCGCAGAGTGGCGGCCGCTCTCTCGGCCGTCCGCGCCCGCCCGCGACACTGGCTGGGCCTTGTGATTCTCTGCTCTGCTGCTGTGCTGTGCTTGCGTGCCTGCCTGCCGTCCCGCTCGCTCTCGCTCTCGCTCTCGCTGTGTGTTACGCGCGTCGTCGAAATGGCAGATCAGGCGGCTACGAACGAGACTGCTGCGGCACCCGCCGCCACCGGCACTACGAAGAAGGCCAAGTCTGCGTCGTCTGCGAAGAAGCCGCGCGCCAAGCCTGCGCACCCGCGCACCTCTGAGATGGTGACGGCCGCCATCAAGAGTCTGAAGGAGCGCGGCGGGTCGTCGCTGCAGGCGATCAAGAAGTACATTGCCGCGCACTACAAGCTGGACGCGGAGAAGCTGGCGCCGTTTATCAAGAAGTACCTCAAGTCGGCCGTCGTGGCGGGCGAGCTGGTGCAGACGAAGGGGAAGGGCGCGTCCGGCTCGTTCAAGCTTGCCGGCGCCGGCGGCGGGGGGGCGGCCGAGGGCGGCAAGGCTCGTGCTGGCGGTGCCAAGAAGAAGCGCGCCGCTCCGGCCAGCAAGGAGAAGAAGGGCGCCCGTGCGGCCGGCGCAAAGAAGGCTGGTGGCGTGAAGGCGGCGACCGGTCGGAAGGCGGGCGCCGCCAAGAAGGCGTCTGCGGCGTCGGCCGCTCCCGCGGGTGCGAAGAAGGCGGCTGCGGCCAAGCCGGCCAAGGCCAAGTCGCCGTCGAAGGCGAAGAAGGCCGCCAAGGTTCCGACGAAGAAGCCGAAGGCGCCGCGCCCGAAGAAGGCGACGACGCCGTCTAAGGCGAAGGCTTCGCCCAAGAAGAAGAAGTAGAGTAGAGGAGAAAGAGATGGGAGAAAGGAAGGGTTTGGCGCTTGACTCCGTCGTCCCCACCCCCCGTCGTCGTCTAGTGGCGCGCAAGAGACGCGCGGCCCAAAACGGCCCTTCTCAGGGCCATCAAAGCACGTCGGGGAAGGTTTTGATTGTCGTGTTGCGTTTGGTGTGGGTGTCTGTCTGTCTGTCTGTCTGGCGTTTCTGTATGCCCGTGGGGATGCTGTTTGCGTGCCGTGGTGGTTGGATTGCGGGGGTCGGTGGCGGGTGTGGGCGGCGGTAGCGGTAAGCGGTGTTGTTGTTGATTGTCGCCGTGTTTGTGGCGGCGGCCGACGGTTGGTTTTCTGTCACGTTGTTTTGTTTGAATACGTTGGTTGGCTTGCCTGCGTTCGTTCTTCTCGGATGTCTGTCTTGTCTAGTCGTGTCTGGTCTTTGTTGTTTTGTTCCTTTGTGTGTGTGTGTGTGTGTGTGTGTGTGTGTGTGTGTGTTATGTTTTGCAACGGGGGGCACGTTGAGATGTGGAAGGAGTCGGCGGGGATTTCGGTGGCGTGTAGAGCGAGCGAGCGCGCCTGCCTGGCCGTTGGCCGTCGGAGTGGAGTGCGGGTTTGTTTTTGTGTTTTCGAAACGAAAGCGGCGGCCGGCCGGCCAGCCACCCGTGCGGTGTGACGTCGGCCGTTGGGTATTGTGCGCTTTGAGCGCCGGGGAGGGATGATGTGTGATTGTTGCGCGCTGCTAAGCAGGCAGGCAGAGTGAGCGGGTGTGGCGGACGGACGGGAAGTGGTGGTTGTTGTTTTTGGGTTGCGGGGCGAGAGGCAGGCGACCGACAAAGTTTGCTCGCGACGGAGAGATGTTAGTGGCCCTGAAAAGGGCCGTTTTTGTTTGTGCGGTGCGGTGCCGCGGCGCGGTTTAGGCGCGCTCGCCGCGGATGCGGCGCGCGAGCTGGATGTCCTTGGGCATGATGGTGACGCGCTTGGCGTGGATTGCGCACAGGTTGGTGTCTTCGAAGAGGCCGACGAGGTAGGCCTCGCTGGCCTCCTGCAGGGCCATGACTGCGGAGCTCTGGAAGCGCAGGTCGGTCTTGAAGTCCTGGGCGATCTCGCGCACTAGGCGCTGGAATGGCAGCTTGCGGATGAGCAGCTCTGTGCTCTTCTGGTAGCGCCTGATTTCTCGCAGGGCGACGGTGCCCGGCCTGTAGCGGTGGGGCTTCTTGACGCCTCCGGTGGCGGGCGCGCTCTTCCTCGCCGCCTTGGTGGCGAGCTGTTTGCGCGGCGCCTTTCCGCCGGTGGACTTGCGGGCCGTTTGCTTTGTGCGGGCCATAGCGGTAGCGGAGCGGCGTGCGTGGAGGTTAGGTGCGGCGCGGCGTCCGGTGCTGCCTTGACAACGGGCCCGCGCGCCTCCGTGCTGCGCTTATATGCCCTCGGTTGCGCGTGGTGGGGGGAGGGCGGGCCAGAGTCTATATAGGGGGGCGGCGGGCGCGCTGGGCGCAGACCGTAGCCGACTCGCCAGCCGCTGCAGCTGCTGTTTGTGCACGTTTTGCTTTGCCCGAGGAAGGAAGGATGACAGGCCGCGGCAAGGGAGGAAAGGGGCTCGGCAAGGGTGGCGCCAAGCGGCACCGCAAGGTGTTGCGCGACAACATCCAGGGCATCACGAAGCCCGCCATCCGCCGCCTGGCTCGCAGGGGCGGCGTGAAGCGCATCTCTGGTCTGATCTACGAGGAGACCCGCGGGGTGCTGAAGGTGTTCCTGGAGAACGTGATCCGCGACGCGGTGACGTACACTGAGCACGCCAAGCGCAAGACTGTGACGGCCATGGACGTGGTGTACGCCCTGAAGAGGCAGGGGCGCACCCTGTACGGTTTCGGCGGTTAGGCTGCGTCGCAGCGGGCGCTGGCCTTCCCGCGGCCGTGCTTGTGGGTGGGAGAGACTAGGAAACGGCCCTTTTCAGGGCCACCACACTGTTCGGAAGTTGAAAAGTGCGAAAGAGTCTGTGTTGTTTGTTTGTTTGTTTCTTTCTTTCCGTTTGAGCGACGTGATGTGACTGGGAGGGGAGAAGGAAAGGAAACGTGTCATGTGGCTGGCTGTGTGTGGGAGCTGCTTCGTTTGTGTTTGTTATTGTGTGTCGTTGTATCGATCGCGACGGAGATGGCGGGCTGTGTGTTGTTGTGCGAGAGGCGGTGATTATTTGCTTGCGTGGTTTGGCTCTGTGTGTTTGCGGCGGCGTTGGGGTTTCCGAGGCAAGGCGTGTGGGCACAGGCGGCCGGATCAGCTGTTTCGTTCGTGTCGACGGCCGTTGCGCGCGGGAGTGGAGGGCGGTGTGTCGACACGCCTCCCTGTAACAATGGTCATTATTGCTGCCGTTGTCGTTTGGAAGGCGACTGCGACCGTGCAAAATGAATGAATGTGTGTGTGTGTGTTTGTTGGGCCACACGGGCTGTGTGGACGACAAGATGGCGGACGTGCGCCGGCGGCGGCTGTGCTGTGAAAGTGCAAAGTTAAAACAAAACAAGGTGCGGCGAGGACGACTGAAATTTTGCTTTGGACGTAGGTTTGTGTGGTGGCCCTGAAAAGGGCCGATTGTTGTGGGCCGGGCCGAGCCGAGCCGGCAAAGCGCGTTGCGTGCAGGGGAGCACGCGGCGCTGCGATTGCCTTGGCCTCCTTTAGGCCTTCTTCTCGGTCTTCTTTGGCAGCAGGACGGCCTGGATGTTGGGCAGGACACCACCCTGTGCGATGGTGACGCCCGACAGGAGCTTGTTGAGCTCCTCGTCGTTGCGGATGGCAAGCTGCAGGTGGCGCGGGATGATGCGCGTCTTCTTGTTGTCGCGGGCCGCGTTTCCGGCCAGCTCGAGCACCTCAGCCGCGAGGTACTCCATGACGGCGGCGAGGTAGACGGGCGCCCCGGCGCCGACGCGCTCTGCGTAGTTTCCCTTGCGCAGGAGGCGGTGGATTCTGCCGACCGGGAACTGGAGCCCAGCCCTGCTTGAGCGGGACTTTGACTTGCCCTTGACTTTGCCTCCCTTTCCGCGTCCGGACATGGCGATGGGCTAGCGACGGTGCACACGAAACGGAAACGAAAACGACCGGTGCGAGCGGCAGCGAGTCGAGCAGCGGAGTGCGTGCCGGCGCAGCCGGGGTGGGGGTGCTTTATGGGCTCGGGTGCGGCGGCCGGTTGCGCGCGCGCCCCATTGGTCGGCGGCCGCAACAGGGCGAGCTGGTAAAGGTGCGGCGGCGGCTGGCGGCGGGTGCCACTGGTGCCAGCCAGGCCCATTCCGAGGTGGGACTGCGAAGCGGACGGACGTGCGTCTACCTGTGCTCCGCGCCGCTATTGTGCTCCCAGCCCTGGAAATTCCCACCGCGCGCTCTCGCCGCCTTTGTCCAGAGCACGCCTCGTTGCTTGCTTCTCGTGTGCTTGGTCGTCGCCTTGCGTGCTCGCGCCATAGCGGCGTGTTTCGCCGGCGCTGTTTTTCTGGGTTTCCGGACGTGGTCGGGCGTGTGCTATCTGAAAAAAAAAGCAAATTGTCGTGTCGAGAAAAGCAAAAGTCGTGTTGCACACGTACGACACGGGACGGAGCTCTAGACTACTTGGGCGCTCGTTCGGACGAATGGCATAGCTCGAGGAGAAGAAGAAGAAAAGAAGAACATCCCGCCTGGAGAAGGTGGCTGTAAATCACCATCTTTCGAGAATTTCGGTGCCATAGGCGTTAGGGAAGTTGCAGTCCAGGGACCCGCCGAGCCACACAGTCAAACAGCCTGACTGTGAGGCCCGTGGTGGCATCCCGCGCCTGCCAGGTGTAGGGAAAATACATTGGCACGGAAATTGTCGAAATATAGGGAAGTACTAGTAAACCATTTCATATCGTGGCTACCCCTCCATGGAGCGCCCGCACGACTTTGAACATCAGGAGGCCAAAATGGACCCACCTGCAAACCTGTCAATATCATCTTCTGCCCCACATCCCCCACTAATCTCACCAATTCATACACCCTCACTGAGCAGCAGCTCTGACTCAGATAAGCTCATAGTAGACACCGACTCTTCTGGCTCTGACAGCAACTCTAATTCCTCAACACCTGGAATTGAACCAAATTCTCCCCTCCATCTCCGAAACGGAAAGAGAGTGACACTTATAAGGCAAGAGCAACAACTGCCTACAACCAAAAACATCGCGGAGCCAGCCCAAAAAGTGGCGCAAGGCAACCACAAAACCATCCCGCAAGAAACGAGCAGGCGCGATGCAGCGAATCAGGAACCAACTACATCACAACAAGGAGAGTTGGACACTGCCCAGCCTGCACCGCAAGACAAAGACACACAAGTCACCCAAATACCAAAGGCATCACAAGCCAGGGGAAGAAAAATACCCCCCATTACAGTTTTCGAGACAAAGGGGTATACAACTTTTATCGGCCAGATACAAGGCAAACTAAAAGGGGCCCTCAGCACAACATACAAGGGAGACAGTATTGTCTACCAGGCGACAAACTCAGAAGACTTCTATTTCCTAAAGCAGGAATTCCGTAAAAGACAAATAGAATTCTATACATATAATGATGACCCAAAACACACACTAAAAGTGGTCATAAAGAGATTAACCCCACATTGGACCCCTGACGAAGTGAAGCAGGCCCTACTAGAAAGCGGCTTTCAGGTGCAGGGCGTGTACCAGGTGGCGCAGCCACAAACAGAAATAGACGCAGAAGGTAGAGTCATCTCTGCCCCACGCAGGAAGACCAGGAACTTCCAAGTAAATTTACTAAATACAGCAGAATCCAGAAAGATTTTCAAGCTGCAAAGACTGCTGCACATGACGATCGCAGTAGAGCTTTATAAAAAACCAGCAGGTCCAACCCAATGCTACATCTGCCAACGCTTCAGGCACGGAGCTCAGCAATGCAACATGGCCCCAAGGTGTGTGAAGTGTGCTGGACCACACCTGTCGAGCACCTGCACAAAATCGAGGGACACGCCAGCCACTTGCGCAAACTGTGGAGGGGCTCACCCTGCATCCTATGGGGGATGCCCAGTACGTATCAAGCTTGTCGAGGCCTGGGAAGCGAGACACACGACCACAGCCAGAAATGCCCCACCCCCACCCCCCCCACCATCAATCTTGGAGGAAGCGCACTTCCCCACGCCACCAACACCCGCAAACGCGGGAAGAAACCCTAATAACCAAACCACTTCACCACCTCCTCCGCAAGATTGCACAACAGGACCACCTAAAGAACACAGAAACGATAACCGCACCTTAGCCCAGGTGGTAAAAACAAACCCCAAACCGGCAAAGGTGACAAAACCAGAAGCCCAACCACGACCCCAACGTCTACCAGCAGCGCAAAGACGCCCAGCCACCCCACCAAACCAACCAGTTACCACCCAGGTCTCACGGCCCTCCCCCAAAAGGACAAAAACCCCCCCTCTGCCCACAAACCCTGCCAACAATCCAGACTCACCAACTCTCCCCACACCCATGCTATCAGCAGCAGCAACATCCACAGAAGTACCTCCCCTGCCACTACTGGCACCAACCACCACAACAACTCCACCACCACAAACAGCATCCCAGCAGCTCCTGCAAGCCCCCATCTCTTCCACAACACCCCACACAGAATCAGATATCAGAACTGTCGAGATCACAGCATCTCCAATACAGCACCAATCACCACATATCCAACAAAACCGAAATACCCAGGAGCATAGTCCAAACCAAAACCAGCCCTGGGACTTCGTCAAGAAGGTTATAAACCTTATCCAGAAATTATTAACCACCGACTTCTTCACGAAAGTGAAAAAAGCAATAAGCCAAATCCTAGCAGCTCCAGACACCTTCACGAAGGTATCAATGTTTCTCACCACCATTCTCCCACTGTTTTCCGATGGCGAATAGAAAACGACACATCACCATCGCCATCTGGAATGCAGACGGAGTATTCCACGACCGACACGAACTGGAAATGTTTCTAGAAGATTACGGCATCGACGTAGCACTAGTAAATGAAACCCATCTAACCCCTGATGAACAATTTCGAGTCAAAAATTACAATCTAATCCGGACTGACCGTCCTAACAGACCAGGTGGCGGAACTGGAGTCCTCATAAAACACCGGATATGCCACCGACAAGTCACCATCCCACCTCTAATCAACACAGAGGCAACTGCAATAGAACTCATGTTAAACCAGCACCCAACTGTCCTGGTGGCAACCTACCACCCTCCAAACGAACGCTTCCATCACAGTGACCTCGACAGCTTGCTAAATGTGAACAACAGGACCATAGTAGGGGGGGACCTGAATGCCAAGCACAGGGCATGGGGTTGCCGCACTGGAAATACAAGTGGGAACCAGCTACTGAGATACCTGGATACCCACCCAGCAGTTCAAGTGGTAGCCCCAGATGAACCCACCCACTTCCCGTACAACTCACGCCATCTGCCAGACAAGCTGGATATATTCTTACTAAAAAATATTGACCTGGGCACAAGCACAGAAGTCATAAACACGCTGAACTCTGACCATAACCCAGTCATCTTAAGATTCGAAAATGACCACATCATACCAACAGAAAGCATCCACACTACGTACCACACAAACTGGGTACGATATAAAGAACTAGTGGCACATCACATACCAGACCCAGCACCGGAATATGCATCGCCAGAAGACATAGACAAAGCCGCAGCAGACTTTACTAACATCATCAAAAGCTGTGCCCAAATCACAACTATCAAACTCACACAAAATAGGGGCAGGACCAACTTACCACCAGACCTAGCCCAATTGATAACAGACAAAAACCGGACCAGGAAGCGATGGCAAACATACCGTTACCCTCAAGATAGGAGGATAATGGACCAAATGGCCCGCGAAATCAAAACCAGACTGCATATGCTCCGGTGCAGCAGGTACCAACAGAGCTTGCAGGCAGCCGAATCAAACCCTGAACAATTCTGGCGAATCATAAAGGCTAGGCGGCAACCCCAGACAGCCACAAGACCACTGCATGGGCAACAGGGGCTGGTTTACACCCCTGCAGATAAGGCGGCCGCCATGTCAGACACCTACGAACTCCAGTTCCAAGAAAACATAGTAGAGAACGACGAGGGAGAAGCAGAGAGGCTAGAGAGGAGAATCGAGAGGCACCTCGCACGAAAACTCAATGAGAGGATTAACACCACCTTCGCAGACACAACTGAACGCGAAATAACAGCTTACATCAGGCGGATCGGCAATGCAAAGGCCCCTGGTCCTGACCTTATAAAACCCCCACTTCTTAAACACCTTCCACCACCTGCCATTTCCCATCTATCAAATATCCTCAACCACTGTCTCAAACTACAATATTTCCCTTCAGCCTGGAAGGTTGCCAAGATCATCTCAATCCCCAAACCCAATAAAGACCATCTATTCCCACAAAACTATCGTCCTATCTCGCTATTAAATCACTTATCAAAACTTCTCGAAATCCTCATCCTAAACGCCCTACTTAAATTCCTAAACGATAACACTATCCTTACCCCGGAACAATTCGGTTTTCGTGCTGGCCATAGCACCACCCAGCAAGCCATCCGCCTGGTGGAGCACATCTGTGCCGAGAAACAACATGGAGACAGCACAGCAGCCATATTCCTCGACATAGAGAAGGCGTTTGACCGTGTCTGGCATGACGGCCTACTCTACAAGCTGTCGAAGCTAAATTGCCCCAATCACCTGTTAAAAATGATTCACTCATTCCTGACAGACAGGAGGTTTTTCGCTTCAGTTGATGGAGCGAAAAGTCCAATAACTAATATAGAAGCAGGTGTCCCACAGGGATCTGTGCTTGGCCCCCTCCTCTATCTTGTGTTCACAAATGATATCCCAAAAGAGCCGGGTGGGAACATAGCGCTCTACGCTGATGACACAGCGCTATACCACAGCGGGCGTAACATAAATCGTATAACGTGTAGTCTCCAGCGGCACCTCAACAAGGTCGACCACTGGTGTAACTTGTGGAAAGTAAAAGTAAATCCGGACAAGTGCCAAGCCATAATTTTCACACACAAAGTAACGAGACCCATCAGAAATCTCAACCATAATGGACAACAACTCCCATGGAGAAAAGTTATAAAATACCTGGGACTGAACATAGACAAAAATCTCACGTTCAAACAGCATATAACAGAGGCCAAAAACAAAGGTTCCGCCCGGCTCTACCAACTGTATCCCCTTCTTAAGGGCAGGGGCTTATCAACAGAGGCGAAGCTCCGAATATGGAAAACAATAATTTTGCCAGTTATTCTTTATGGATCGGAGGTGTGGAGCATGGCGGCAAACACACACCTGGCCTCACTAGAAGTGATACAAAATAAGACGTTTAGAATAATCACAGATGCCCCCTGGTTCTCCAGTAACGAGGAAATTAGAGGTATGCTAGGCCAACCAGCATTTAACCATCTCATAAAAATCAAGTCAACGAAATTCTATGAAACATCTCATTCTTCACCTTTCCCCCTCATTAGATCCCTGGGACCAGATATTCTCCCTACACACAGAACTCCCATCACTACCATTCACCGTCAGTTCAGATGACGAGCTACACTGACTTTCATCCACTCATATCATAACCATCATTAATCAAACACAGTTCATATACCCGGGGAAGACCCCCAATCAAATACAGACAAAAAGCCAATCTTAACCTAAAGGTACCATCTCGAAAGTCAGGGCATCAATAGGATGCCGGTACTTCAATTAACAAAGGGGGAAAATACCCCAAACATATCAGGTCGGTCGGCGGGTGCCACTGTGTGGGGAGACGCTGACTAGAGCGGAGCGCTTGCTACTGGTGTTGCTGCTGCCGTACGTTCGTTCGAGATGCCGCCCAAGACTAGCGGGAAGGCCGCCAAGAAGGCTGGCAAGGCGCAGAAGAACATTTCGAAGGGCGACAAGAAGAAGAAGCGCAAGAGGAAGGAGAGCTATGCCATCTACATCTACAAGGTGCTGAAGCAGGTGCACCCTGACACGGGCATCTCGTCGAAGGCGATGAGCATCATGAACAGCTTCGTGAACGACATTTTCGAGCGCATTGCGGCCGAGGCTTCTCGCCTGGCGCACTACAACAAGCGCTCGACCATCACGTCCCGCGAGATCCAGACCGCTGTGCGGCTGTTGCTGCCTGGCGAGCTGGCCAAGCACGCCGTGAGCGAGGGCACGAAGGCGGTGACCAAGTACACGAGCTCCAAGTAAGGAGGTGGCTCTGGAGTGGAAGGAAGGATGGAGAAGGCTCCTCCGTTGCGAGAGCGGCAAAACGGCCCTTTTCAGGGCCACCAACTTGCCTTTTGCGGGAAGGGCGGAATTGTTGTTGTTGTTGTTTGTGTGGACGGCTGTGATGTATGTGTGCATTTTGATTGTGGGTGGGGGGGGGGGGCGCGTCAAAGCGTGTTGCGGGGGACGGCCACGAGGTTGGTCGCCGTGGCGTGGAATGGTGGCACGCCTCGTTGGAGTGGTTTTGACCCATTGGTGGTGGTGTGTGTGTGTTACCTGTCTGCGAGGGGGGACAGTGCGATCGGCGACTTTTGTGTCACCGTAACGACGGCCGTTTGCGGGTTTGTTTTTTGCACATCATACATGGCGAGGGTGAAATGTGAAATGTTTTTGTTTGGTTTTTTTTTGCCGCCCACTATTCCCTTTGCTGTACGCCGAGTTTGACAATGGTGCGACGTAACTGCAGCGTGGAGGTGTGTGAGTGACGTTGAAATTGAACGTGCCATTAAGACGCATTGTTGTTGTATTGTACTGTACGTGTACGGCGACACGCACGATGATGTACCATTCGACTCTGATTTTTGATAGCCGTGTCTGACTGATTGCGTACGACGCACGCACACCGATGTCGTCATTCAAGATGCACGCGTGTCCAGTGCAGTACAGTAAGCGCGACGCTAGACGGCGGCGGCGGCGGCGGCGGCGGCGGCGGCGGTCGTCGTTTGTTTGGCGAATGTCTGTACACGTGTTTGTCTGTGTCCATCCGGTATGTATGTGTTTGTTTGAAAGTGTTTTGTGTGTCGGTGACGTGGTCCGATCCGTCGCCCCCTGAGTAACTGTCGATCGGCGCGATAGACCGGCGTCACGCAACTGAACCGAAGTCTTGGGCACACCCGTCATACTGTTGTACACCGTCGCGCTGAGAACGGTGACGAAAGGTTGACTTTGATCGGTCGAATGTCTGGGCAGAACGTGAGGAATGAGGCAAGAGTGCAAGGAGGGGGGGCAAAAGAGAGAGGAAGGGAAAAAGGGGAGAAACGCATTCGTAGAGCAACGGAACGTTCCCGTGTCGGAGGCGTATTGGAGCCGCACTGAAATGCGTTTAACGGCGGCGCGGCTGCAAGTGTCTGCCGTGGTGAACGTTACCTTTGACGGCTGCATTGGGCTTTGCTTTTGCTTTTGCTTTCGCTTTCGCTTTCGCTTTCCCGGATGTACGTAACGTTTGTTGATATGGTTGTGAGGAAGAGTGTATGACAGTGCCGTGCCGTCCATGTTCGTGTGCCCTCCCATTGTGTGTATGCTATTGTCTGTGTACTTGAATGATGTATGTAGGTGTTAGTGGACATGTTTCACCAGTGGGGGGAAATGGATCGTCGATAGTTGGCGTCACTCTGTCACGGTCGAGATGACGCACCCTCCGTACAGAAAGGTGTCGAGAAAGTGTGTGTGTGTGTGTGTGTGTGTGTGTGTGTGTGCGTCCGTGAATTGGCAGTGTTTGGAGGTGGGCGTGCCCTGCATGTGGCCCGGAAGGCTGTTCGTTTGGCGGTAGTGTTGTGTGGACAGGGGAGGGGCATGCGTAACGCTGCTGGCATGGCATTTCGGGAGATGGGAGGGGGCAAACGAGGAGCGGCGGCCAAAGAAAGGCGGGACGGGGAGGGGCGCGGTGTGGGTGGCTTGCGCCTGTGCTCGGCGTTGTGGTTTGTGCAAAAGAGGAGGAGAAAAACAATGAGTTGCCAGGGAGGGGAGCGGTGTTGTGTTGTGGTTGTCGTGGTGTAGCCGCAGACGCGGCTGTCAGTGAACGTGGCGAGACGGACGGATGCGCGGAGGGGCGGGGGCGGCGCATTTCGCCGGTGCCGTGCCGTGCCGTGCCGTGCCTGACAGCCGCGTGGTCGCTGTGTTGTTGGTGGCGTGGGGGCGAGGAGAGTACCGTACGGGTGTGCTTGTGCGCCGGAAATGGCACACTGCGCCTGCCCGTCTTGGAGGCTGATGGCTGTGGTGTGGAAATGGGGCGCGGTGATGTTGAAGCAGTTGAAGAACAGAAAAGAAACCAAGAAAACGGGAGGCGTGATGCGGCGGTGGTGGTGAGAGCGGGAAAAACAAAACAAACAAAAAAAAAAACAACAAAAAAAAGAAGGAAAAACAACAAGAAACAAAAAAGAAAACAAAAAGTCTATCAATATTAGAATGTAAATGGAAATGGAAATGGACCCAGGTATAACCTCCCTGCACAAATAGCAGAGAGTCCGATGATAATAGAAATGTGCCAGAATGTTAACGTCCCTACAAAACAAACCCAACGATAATATTAATGAAAGAATGAACCGTATGTAACATTGCAACAGACATAATGAAACCTGATAAATTGTATAAGGGCAGCAGCGTTGACCTTTGGCCCTGTATTCAGAATAAAAAGAGCCAAAGATCGTCACCCCAATGAAAAAGACACTGAAACACGTATGTAACATAGCAGCGATGGCGAGACATTGTAGCATCTGTGACCAGAGAGTTTGCGCTGGACCGCGCGAGTGTTGCGAGCGGTTCTCAGTCAGTCAGTCAGTCAGTCAGTCAGTCGGTCGGTCGTTGCGAGTCTGTAGGTCTGTCTAGTTGAGGGCTGTACTCTGTCAGTAGTCGTCGCGTGCAGTACGCTAATAGTCGTCATGCAGAGCGGTCGGTCAGTAGTAGCAGCCGAGTGCGGTTGTGTGATGTAGGCGGTCGGCAACACTGGTCAAGATGGTGAATAAGGTATACTGTGAATTAATATAATCATTAGATAATGAACAATTTTATTTATTGTAATTATTCTCCAACAAGTTCCCCAATAATAATTTTTATTTCAAAAGCATTTTTCAAACATTTAATTTTTTATTGAACTGAAGAGTTCGTTGCACTTCACATTTCATTCCACTTCTTTGAAGAAAAATTTCACTAAAATCACAAAAAAAAAAGAGAATATTATTATTTGCAATGCAGTTCCTCCAAGCGCTGCGCAACAAACAAGAGCAGAAATGTGACATCCATTTATTCTGAGGTAAGACTTTAATTCTGATTGTTTTGCACAGGGCCAAAGACCGATATTTCGGTTTAATTGAAGTTTCTTGTCACTGAACGGACTTTTAAATGTTGTGAAGAATTTATATTTGAGTCAGATTGCGAATTTAACATTTTTGTTGCCATTTTCAATACCTCTCATTGTGGGCGAGGTTACAATTAGCGCAATGTCCATTAGCATCCGTAAATAACATTGTCCATTATTTTAAATTTTGCGGGGAGGTTACAACGCACAAAAAAAAAAAAAACAAAACAAAAAATTGCATTTGTATCCGCTCCTCAATTGTAGATACCCCTTACACAGCTGTGTGCAATGAATGAGTGCTGGCTGGTAATTAATTGCACTCCTTGGAGGGAAATGCCATAGGAAGTAGTCTTTAAAAAGTGAATGTTTTTCGTTAAAAGACAAAAGTTACTTTAGAAAAAAGTAATAGTGGGGCTTTTTGTCGTTGAACAAAATAAGTACAATGAACATACGTTATCAGATTTGCGCAAAATGCAGCTTCACACCACCTTTTGATTATAACACAATATACTATACATCGTCCCGAACCGTGACCAGAGTCGCGAGACGAGCAGAGCACGCCGCCGACGCCCGCTCAGTACAACCGTCCACCCGCTACTACTGTCGACCGACTACTACCTCTCCCGACTCGCGCTACAATATATATAACAACTGTTCCTGGCGACCCGGTGCGTGCCACTACTGTCGTCTGGCGCGGTCCAAGCGCCGACTAGCAACGATAAATAACTCTCTGGTCAGACAGAGATGCTGTCATGCCTCGCCATCGCTCTGGTAATGAATACATACGTGTTGCAGCGTGCGTACCACCGGAACACGCAGTGGCGGAGCCAAAGACTGTGTTGTCGAGGTCGAGTGCGAGCGGGAAGAGAGGCAGCGTCGGCACGGAGATGCAAGCGAGCGCGAGACGCACGGGGGCTGCGGCGTGGCGCGTTTGCGGTCGGCGCCTTTGGTGGCAACGGCCGGGACAAGCAGCGGTGTATGGTGTGGTGCGGGGCGGACAGGGGCGGCGGTGGACGGGGAGGAGGCGGCGCGACGACGGCATGGGGGCGAAAACGGGACGGGGGACGGGGGACGGCGGATGTTGAGAGGCGTCACGCGCGGACAGGACACAGACACAGAGACACACAGATTGGAAAGGGAGGGTGCGCGGTAATAATAGTTGGGAATGTGCGTACCGTGCGGGACGGGAGTGGGCGAGGAACACGGTCGTGGCCCCTGTTTTGGGTGCGTGTGATGACGTCGGTGTGTTGTGGGAAGGGAAGGTGCTGTGGCGGCGGCGCGTAATGGGCGTAGGCCGAAAAGAGAAAGGAACGTCGGCAGTGTGTTGGCAAGCGTCGGTTCGACTGCGACGTTGATGGGCAGGGCAGGGCGAGGTTAATGGTGGTAGGAGTAGGCGTGTGGGCGCACAAAATCTGCCGCTGCAGGCGGTGCCGTAACCGCCATGGCGGGAAGGAGAGAGGGCCAAAGAAAGAAAGAAAGAAAGAAAGAAAGAAGAAAACAAAAAAAAAAAAAAAAAAAGGAGGAGGGGGGGGGCGAAAGTGGAGAGGCGGTGGTGTGAGAAGGGCGGGGGCGGAAGGAAGGCAGGAAGGACAAGAGGCGAGGCGACGGCTTGCTTTGTGTATCGGTCGGTCTCTGGCTATGCTTCGTTTTCTGCAGCAGGGTCGGTGCGCGGCGTGGCTCGCGGCAGTGGGAACGCCTGGCGGCTGGACGGCCAGCAATGCGGTTGGATGGGCGGCCACAGCACCGCACCTGTGCCCGAGGAGGAGACGCTGGCGGCGGGCCCTGAGGTGAGGCCGGCTCGGCTCGGCTGGGGCTGTGGATGTGTAGGTGTGCGCCGCTGCTGCAACAACGAGTAAAACGCGAGAAGAAGGGATGGCGGTAGAGAGAGGAAAAAAAAAAGGTCGTGTTGTGTTGATGCGCAGGCAGACGCGTACAGAGAGACGAGCCCGGTCTGCAGCAGGGTGTGGCCGTGCCGAGTGCAGAGCAGCGGCGGCTCGGTTCGGTTCGGCCCGGCCCGGCCCGGCCCGGCCCGGCCCGGCCCGGCCCGGCCCGGCCCGGCCCGGCCCGGCGGGCCGCGCTGTTGTCGCGGACGTGAGCGCCCCCTGGCGGGTGGCCGGAGGCGGCGCGGCGTGTTGGACGTGTGGCTGGTGGCAGTGCACAATTTGCGAGTGGCTGGCGGTGTGGTGTGGCGGTTGGCGCGTCGGGCGGCGGAGAGAGAGAGAGAGGGGGAGGAGAGGTATGTGTTGCGGGCGCCCTTTGCTGCGCTGCGTCGTTGCGTGTGCCGTACAGGGCGGGCGCTTGTCGACTGTGTGGGCGGTGTGGCGAATTGGCGTGAAACGGCTGCCGAGAGGTGTGTGGTAGCGAGCCGGTCGGTGTCAGTGCGAAGGGGAATGTGCGTGCGTTTGGCGGTTTCGGTGTGCTTTTTGCGGCGTGAGAGTGGGGAATTAGTGGGGCCGGCTGTTGTGTTGGTTCCTTGTGTCTTGTGTCGCGTAGCTTGATGGCAACGTGGAAGGACGCCGGTTTCGTTTCGAGCCTTGCGTGTGGTTGTCGACGTTGACTGGTTGGCGTGTGCATGTGTGGGTCGCGAGTGCGTTTTTGGCTGGCTGTGTGTGTGTGTGTGTGTGTGTGTGTGTGTGTGTGTGTGTGTGTGTTTTGGGGGGGAAGGGGGAGGCGGTGGTGAAAGTGCAGTCGTTGCCACGGGCGCGTCGTCGGGTGGGGCTGGGGCTGTGCGTCGTGGCGGAAAGGTGGTAGGTTGCGGGAAGCGAGCCCGTCGTTGACGGTGTCGCGTGAGTTGTGACTCGAGTGGGGCGCGGGGCGCGGGACAGGAGCAGCGTGCCGCTGCGTCGTGGTCGTCAGCAGAGGCTGTGCGTGTGCTTGTCCTTTTTGTGGGCGGTTCGTGCGAGGCGTTTTTTGTTTCGTGTTGCCCTAGTTGTTAGTTTATTTTTTTTTTGTGTTTGTTATTTTGAGACGACGACTGGTTGGTGGCGTGCGCGCGAAGTGGCGGTGTGCGCTTCCCGTGTCGTTTTGTTTTTGTTTGGTTTTTTTGTTTTTGTGTGTTTTTTTTGTTTGCACTGGGCCCCGGGGGGTGGGTGGGTGCGTGTGTGTCGATTGCCGGCTGGCGAAAGGTGCGCCATCGGCGGGGTGGGTCGCCGGCACAAGTAGAGGCGGCGGCGTTGTTGCTGTTGTTGTGTGGTGTTTGTTTTGTTCGGCTGTGTCGGCGAGCTGTGTTGCGGTGCGTGTGAATGGTGGTGCAAAAGTGCTGGCGTTGGGGCTGCGACTGCGACGGCGGCGAGCCGCGGGCGCGCATGATAGTGATGTTGTGAACAGCGGCTGTGTACGGTAGTGGTGTTGTTGTAGCACGACGTGCATCCGGGCCGGCGCGGAAAGCGCAGTTGCGGGCGGTTGCCCTTCGGTGCCAGCCATGTCGCGTGAGCGGCGGGTTGCTCTGGTGTCGACACGTGGTGCTCTGGGTTGTTGTGTGGTGCCCTTTGGCCGGTGGGGGTGGTTCGCGTGTGTCTCGTTCGCGCTCGGTATCTGGTCGTGGTCGTGCTGCTCCCCCGTCTGTCGGCGGTTTTCGACGTCGTCTGTACGTTTTTGTTCGTTTGCGGCGTGCCTGCCGACGTCGTCCCGTCGCGACCTTTCAACCGAAAGTGTGGCGCCCGAAGGTGAACGAACGTAACCCTGACCTCGGCGCTTTACGCTGAGCCGAGCGAACCGAACCTAACCTGTGGTGTGGCGAGGTGAGCTCAGCCTGTGAGCCCCTAACGTCTACGTAAGGTAAGCTGTCCGGCTGACGCCTCACGTTTGAACGCTTTTTTTTAACCTAGCACTGACCCCTTAACCTAACGTGTAACCTAACCTAACCTCTGACGCCTGACGTGTTTGAATGCTTAACCTAAGTTTGACGCTTAACCTAACCCAAGTCCCCTTAACCTAACCCACGTCCACCTAACCCTAACCTAACCTAGACGTGTAAACGTAATGTGTAACGCGTAACGTGTAAGGTCGGCTGTCGTGTGTGCTGACGGCAGATTGGGTTGGTCTGTAGATTCGGATTGCGGTTTGCCTCGGTCGAGGGGTTGGGTCGGAAGCGGCGAGGGGCGGCGGCGCCTGTTGCGCAGGCGGCGTCCGTTTGCGGCGGGCAATTGTTGATAAACGGCTGTGAATGTTGGCGGGCGAGAGGAGGAGGACGGCGCGCGATGTGGCCCGACGGCTGCGGGCCGATCGGGAAACGGCGGGAGGGCGACGGAAGGCGATGGGGCGGCGGAGGCGCGTTTGCACGGCCGTCATCGCCGCACGCCTCGGCTTGTGTGGCTGTGGCGCCGGCCGCGCTGGCCGGGCTGCCGCGGCGACGGTGTGGGAGTTTTGCCGAAGGTTTGGCCATTGTGGCGGGTCGTCGGCTGGGGCTGTGGGGGCGGCATTTGGGCGGGGGCGGCGATTCTCGGCGGGCCGACCCAGGCTGTAGCGCGCGGTAGCTGCAGTTTGGCCGTGGTTTGCGGCGCTGCCGTGGCGACTGGTTGGCGACTGTGGTGTGGCTGTGTGTAGCCCCATCCTCGGTGGTTTGAAAGGCGCGGGCGGTTGTGGCGCAGGTTTGGGGCTGCTCCGCACAGGCTGTCGGACGTTGGGCGGTAGCAAGCGCGGGAGGCGCGGCGCGGCGGCGCGCAGAGTGGCGGCCGCTCTCTCGGCCGTCCGCGCCCGCCCGCGACACTGGCTGGGCCTTGTGATTCTCTGCTCTGCTGCTGTGCTGTGCTTGCGTGCCTGCCTGCCGTCCCGCTCGCTCTCGCTCTCGCTCTCGCTGTGTGTTACGCGCGTCGTCGAAATGGCAGATCAGGCGGCTACGAACGAGACTGCTGCGGCACCCGCCGCCACCGGCACTACGAAGAAGGCCAAGTCTGCGTCGTCTGCGAAGAAGCCGCGCGCCAAGCCTGCGCACCCGCGCACCTCTGAGATGGTGACGGCCGCCATCAAGAGTCTGAAGGAGCGCGGCGGGTCGTCGCTGCAGGCGATCAAGAAGTACATTGCCGCGCACTACAAGCTGGACGCGGAGAAGCTGGCGCCGTTTATCAAGAAGTACCTCAAGTCGGCCGTCGTGGCGGGCGAGCTGGTGCAGACGAAGGGGAAGGGCGCGTCCGGCTCGTTCAAGCTTGCCGGCGCCGGCGGCGGGGGGGCGGCCGAGGGCGGCAAGGCTCGTGCTGGCGGTGCCAAGAAGAAGCGCGCCGCTCCGGCCAGCAAGGAGAAGAAGGGCGCCCGTGCGGCCGGCGCAAAGAAGGCTGGTGGCGTGAAGGCGGCGACCGGTCGGAAGGCGGGCGCCGCCAAGAAGGCGTCTGCGGCGTCGGCCGCTCCCGCGGGTGCGAAGAAGGCGGCTGCGGCCAAGCCGGCCAAGGCCAAGTCGCCGTCGAAGGCGAAGAAGGCCGCCAAGGTTCCGACGAAGAAGCCGAAGGCGCCGCGCCCGAAGAAGGCGACGACGCCGTCTAAGGCGAAGGCTTCGCCCAAGAAGAAGAAGTAGAGTAGAGGAGAAAGAGATGGGAGAAAGGAAGGGTTTGGCGCTTGACTCCGTCGTCCCCACCCCCCGTCGTCGTCTAGTGGCGCGCAAGAGACGCGCGGCCCAAAACGGCCCTTCTCAGGGCCATCAAAGCACGTCGGGGAAGGTTTTGATTGTCGTGTTGCGTTTGGTGTGGGTGTCTGTCTGTCTGTCTGTCTGGCGTTTCTGTATGCCCGTGGGGATGCTGTTTGCGTGCCGTGGTGGTTGGATTGCGGGGGTCGGTGGCGGGTGTGGGCGGCGGTAGCGGTAAGCGGTGTTGTTGTTGATTGTCGCCGTGTTTGTGGCGGCGGCCGACGGTTGGTTTTCTGTCACGTTGTTTTGTTTGAATACGTTGGTTGGCTTGCCTGCGTTCGTTCTTCTCGGATGTCTGTCTTGTCTAGTCGTGTCTGGTCTTTGTTGTTTTGTTCCTTTGTGTGTGTGTGTGTGTGTGTGTGTGTGTGTGTGTGTGTTATGTTTTGCAACGGGGGGCACGTTGAGATGTGGAAGGAGTCGGCGGGGATTTCGGTGGCGTGTAGAGCGAGCGAGCGCGCCTGCCTGGCCGTTGGCCGTCGGAGTGGAGTGCGGGTTTGTTTTTGTGTTTTCGAAACGAAAGCGGCGGCCGGCCGGCCAGCCACCCGTGCGGTGTGACGTCGGCCGTTGGGTATTGTGCGCTTTGAGCGCCGGGGAGGGATGATGTGTGATTGTTGCGCGCTGCTAAGCAGGCAGGCAGAGTGAGCGGGTGTGGCGGACGGACGGGAAGTGGTGGTTGTTGTTTTTGGGTTGCGGGGCGAGAGGCAGGCGACCGACAAAGTTTGCTCGCGACGGAGAGATGTTAGTGGCCCTGAAAAGGGCCGTTTTTGTTTGTGCGGTGCGGTGCCGCGGCGCGGTTTAGGCGCGCTCGCCGCGGATGCGGCGCGCGAGCTGGATGTCCTTGGGCATGATGGTGACGCGCTTGGCGTGGATTGCGCACAGGTTGGTGTCTTCGAAGAGGCCGACGAGGTAGGCCTCGCTGGCCTCCTGCAGGGCCATGACTGCGGAGCTCTGGAAGCGCAGGTCGGTCTTGAAGTCCTGGGCGATCTCGCGCACTAGGCGCTGGAATGGCAGCTTGCGGATGAGCAGCTCTGTGCTCTTCTGGTAGCGCCTGATTTCTCGCAGGGCGACGGTGCCCGGCCTGTAGCGGTGGGGCTTCTTGACGCCTCCGGTGGCGGGCGCGCTCTTCCTCGCCGCCTTGGTGGCGAGCTGTTTGCGCGGCGCCTTTCCGCCGGTGGACTTGCGGGCCGTTTGCTTTGTGCGGGCCATAGCGGTAGCGGAGCGGCGTGCGTGGAGGTTAGGTGCGGCGCGGCGTCCGGTGCTGCCTTGACAACGGGCCCGCGCGCCTCCGTGCTGCGCTTATATGCCCTCGGTTGCGCGTGGTGGGGGGAGGGCGGGCCAGAGTCTATATAGGGGGGCGGCGGGCGCGCTGGGCGCAGACCGTAGCCGACTCGCCAGCCGCTGCAGCTGCTGTTTGTGCACGTTTTGCTTTGCCCGAGGAAGGAAGGATGACAGGCCGCGGCAAGGGAGGAAAGGGGCTCGGCAAGGGTGGCGCCAAGCGGCACCGCAAGGTGTTGCGCGACAACATCCAGGGCATCACGAAGCCCGCCATCCGCCGCCTGGCTCGCAGGGGCGGCGTGAAGCGCATCTCTGGTCTGATCTACGAGGAGACCCGCGGGGTGCTGAAGGTGTTCCTGGAGAACGTGATCCGCGACGCGGTGACGTACACTGAGCACGCCAAGCGCAAGACTGTGACGGCCATGGACGTGGTGTACGCCCTGAAGAGGCAGGGGCGCACCCTGTACGGTTTCGGCGGTTAGGCTGCGTCGCAGCGGGCGCTGGCCTTCCCGCGGCCGTGCTTGTGGGTGGGAGAGACTAGGAAACGGCCCTTTTCAGGGCCACCACACTGTTCGGAAGTTGAAAAGTGCGAAAGAGTCTGTGTTGTTTGTTTGTTTGTTTCTTTCTTTCCGTTTGAGCGACGTGATGTGACTGGGAGGGGAGAAGGAAAGGAAACGTGTCATGTGGCTGGCTGTGTGTGGGAGCTGCTTCGTTTGTGTTTGTTATTGTGTGTCGTTGTATCGATCGCGACGGAGATGGCGGGCTGTGTGTTGTTGTGCGAGAGGCGGTGATTATTTGCTTGCGTGGTTTGGCTCTGTGTGTTTGCGGCGGCGTTGGGGTTTCCGAGGCAAGGCGTGTGGGCACAGGCGGCCGGATCAGCTGTTTCGTTCGTGTCGACGGCCGTTGCGCGCGGGAGTGGAGGGCGGTGTGTCGACACGCCTCCCTGTAACAATGGTCATTATTGCTGCCGTTGTCGTTTGGAAGGCGACTGCGACCGTGCAAAATGAATGAATGTGTGTGTGTGTGTTTGTTGGGCCACACGGGCTGTGTGGACGACAAGATGGCGGACGTGCGCCGGCGGCGGCTGTGCTGTGAAAGTGCAAAGTTAAAACAAAACAAGGTGCGGCGAGGACGACTGAAATTTTGCTTTGGACGTAGGTTTGTGTGGTGGCCCTGAAAAGGGCCGATTGTTGTGGGCCGGGCCGAGCCGAGCCGGCAAAGCGCGTTGCGTGCAGGGGAGCACGCGGCGCTGCGATTGCCTTGGCCTCCTTTAGGCCTTCTTCTCGGTCTTCTTTGGCAGCAGGACGGCCTGGATGTTGGGCAGGACACCACCCTGTGCGATGGTGACGCCCGACAGGAGCTTGTTGAGCTCCTCGTCGTTGCGGATGGCAAGCTGCAGGTGGCGCGGGATGATGCGCGTCTTCTTGTTGTCGCGGGCCGCGTTTCCGGCCAGCTCGAGCACCTCAGCCGCGAGGTACTCCATGACGGCGGCGAGGTAGACGGGCGCCCCGGCGCCGACGCGCTCTGCGTAGTTTCCCTTGCGCAGGAGGCGGTGGATTCTGCCGACCGGGAACTGGAGCCCAGCCCTGCTTGAGCGGGACTTTGACTTGCCCTTGACTTTGCCTCCCTTTCCGCGTCCGGACATGGCGATGGGCTAGCGACGGTGCACACGAAACGGAAACGAAAACGACCGGTGCGAGCGGCAGCGAGTCGAGCAGCGGAGTGCGTGCCGGCGCAGCCGGGGTGGGGGTGCTTTATGGGCTCGGGTGCGGCGGCCGGTTGCGCGCGCGCCCCATTGGTCGGCGGCCGCAACAGGGCGAGCTGGTAAAGGTGCGGCGGCGGCTGGCGGCGGGTGCCACTGTGTGGGGAGACGCTGACTAGAGCGGAGCGCTTGCTACTGGTGTTGCTGCTGCCGTACGTTCGTTCGAGATGCCGCCCAAGACTAGCGGGAAGGCCGCCAAGAAGGCTGGCAAGGCGCAGAAGAACATTTCGAAGGGCGAGGCGACAAGAAGAAGAAGCGCAAGAGGAAGGAGAGCTATGCCATCTACATCTACAAGGTGCTGAAGCAGGTGCACCCTGACACGGGCATCTCGTCGAAGGCGATGAGCATCATGAACAGCTTCGTGAACGACATTTTCGAGCGCATTGCGGCCGAGGCTTCTCGCCTGGCGCACTACAACAAGCGCTCGACCATCACGTCCCGCGAGATCCAGACCGCTGTGCGGCTGTTGCTGCCTGGCGAGCTGGCCAAGCACGCCGTGAGCGAGGGCACGAAGGCGGTGACCAAGTACACGAGCTCCAAGTAAGGAGGTGGCTCTGGAGTGGAAGGAAGGATGGAGAAGGCTCCTCCGTTGCGAGAGCGGCAAAACGGCCCTTTTCAGGGCCACCAACTTGCCTTTTGCGGGAAGGGCGGAATTGTTGTTGTTGTTGTTTGTGTGGACGGCTGTGATGTATGTGTGCATTTTGATTGTGGGTGGGGGGGGGGGGGCGCGTCAAAGCGTGTTGCGGGGGACGGCCACGAGGTTGGTCGCCGTGGCGTGGAATGGTGGCACGCCTCGTTGGAGTGGTTTTGACCCATTGGTGGTGGTGTGTGTGTGTTACCTGTCTGCGAGGGGGGACAGTGCGATCGGCGACTTTTGTGTCACCGTAACGACGGCCGTTTGCGGGTTTGTTTTTTGCACATCATACATGGCGAGGGTGAAATGTGAAATGTTTTTGTTTGGTTTTTTTTTGCCGCCCACTATTCCCTTTGCTGTACGCCGAGTTTGACAATGGTGCGACGTAACTGCAGCGTGGAGGTGTGTGAGTGACGTTGAAATTGAACGTGCCATTAAGACGCATTGTTGTTGTATTGTACTGTACGTGTACGGCGACACGCACGATGATGTACCATTCGACTCTGATTTTTGATAGCCGTGTCTGACTGATTGCGTACGACGCACGCACACCGATGTCGTCATTCAAGATGCACGCGTGTCCAGTGCAGTACAGTAAGCGCGACGCTAGACGGCGGCGGCGGCGGCGGCGGCGGCGGTCGTCGTTTGTTTGGCGAATGTCTGTACACGTGTTTGTCTGTGTCCATCCGGTATGTATGTGTTTGTTTGAAAGTGTTTTGTGTGTCGGTGACGTGGTCCGATCCGTCGCCCCCTGAGTAACTGTCGATCGGCGCGATAGACCGGCGTCACGCAACTGAACCGAAGTCTTGGGCACACCCGTCATACTGTTGTACACCGTCGCGCTGAGAACGGTGACGAAAGGTTGACTTTGATCGGTCGAATGTCTGGGCAGAACGTGAGGAATGAGGCAAGAGTGCAAGGAGGGGGGGCAAAAGAGAGAGGAAGGGAAAAAGGGGAGAAACGCATTCGTAGAGCAACGGAACGTTCCCGTGTCGGAGGCGTATTGGAGCCGCACTGAAATGCGTTTAACGGCGGCGCGGCTGCAAGTGTCTGCCGTGGTGAACGTTACCTTTGACGGCTGCATTGGGCTTTGCTTTTGCTTTTGCTTTCGCTTTCGCTTTCGCTTTCCCGGATGTACGTAACGTTTGTTGATATGGTTGTGAGGAAGAGTGTATGACAGTGCCGTGCCGTCCATGTTCGTGTGCCCTCCCATTGTGTGTATGCTATTGTCTGTGTACTTGAATGATGTATGTAGGTGTTAGTGGACATGTTTCACCAGTGGGGGGAAATGGATCGTCGATAGTTGGCGTCACTCTGTCACGGTCGAGATGACGCACCCTCCGTACAGAAAGGTGTCGAGAAAGTGTGTGTGTGTGTGTGTGTGTGTGTGTGTGTGTGCGTCCGTGAATTGGCAGTGTTTGGAGGTGGGCGTGCCCTGCATGTGGCCCGGAAGGCTGTTCGTTTGGCGGTAGTGTTGTGTGGACAGGGGAGGGGCATGCGTAACGCTGCTGGCATGGCATTTCGGGAGATGGGAGGGGGCAAACGAGGAGCGGCGGCCAAAGAAAGGCGGGACGGGGAGGGGCGCGGTGTGGGTGGCTTGCGCCTGTGCTCGGCGTTGTGGTTTGTGCAAAAGAGGAGGAGAAAAACAATGAGTTGCCAGGGAGGGGAGCGGTGTTGTGTTGTGGTTGTCGTGGTGTAGCCGCAGACGCGGCTGTCAGTGAACGTGGCGAGACGGACGGATGCGCGGAGGGGCGGGGGCGGCGCATTTCGCCGGTGCCGTGCCGTGCCGTGCCGTGCCTGACAGCCGCGTGGTCGCTGTGTTGTTGGTGGCGTGGGGGCGAGGAGAGTACCGTACGGGTGTGCTTGTGCGCCGGAAATGGCACACTGCGCCTGCCCGTCTTGGAGGCTGATGGCTGTGGTGTGGAAATGGGGCGCGGTGATGTTGAAGCAGTTGAAGAACAGAAAAGAAACCAAGAAAACGGGAGGCGTGATGCGGCGGTGGTGGTGAGAGCGGGAAAAACAAAACAAACAAAAAAAAAAACAACAAAAAAAAGAAGGAAAAACAACAAGAAACAAAAAAGAAAACAAAAAGTCTATCAATATTAGAATGTAAATGGAAATGGAAATGGACCCAGGTATAACCTCCCTGCACAAATAGCAGAGAGTCCGATGATAATAGAAATGTGCCAGAATGTTAACGTCCCTACAAAACAAACCCAACGATAATATTAATGAAAGAATGAACCGTATGTAACATTGCAACAGACATAATGAAACCTGATAAATTGTATAAGGGCAGCAGCGTTGACCTTTGGCCCTGTATTCAGAATAAAAAGAGCCAAAGATCGTCACCCCAATGAAAAAGACACTGAAACACGTATGTAACATAGCAGCGATGGCGAGACATTGTAGCATCTGTGACCAGAGAGTTTGCGCTGGACCGCGCGAGTGTTGCGAGCGGTTCTCAGTCAGTCAGTCAGTCAGTCAGTCAGTCGGTCGGTCGTTGCGAGTCTGTAGGTCTGTCTAGTTGAGGGCTGTACTCTGTCAGTAGTCGTCGCGTGCAGTACGCTAATAGTCGTCATGCAGAGCGGTCGGTCAGTAGTAGCAGCCGAGTGCGGTTGTGTGATGTAGGCGGTCGGCAACACTGGTCAAGATGGTGAATAAGGTATACTGTGAATTAATATAATCATTAGATAATGAACAATTTTATTTATTGTAATTATTCTCCAACAAGTTCCCCAATAATAATTTTTATTTCAAAAGCATTTTTCAAACATTTAATTTTTTATTGAACTGAAGAGTTCGTTGCACTTCACATTTCATTCCACTTCTTTGAAGAAAAATTTCACTAAAATCACAAAAAAAAAAGAGAATATTATTATTTGCAATGCAGTTCCTCCAAGCGCTGCGCAACAAACAAGAGCAGAAATGTGACATCCATTTATTCTGAGGTAAGACTTTAATTCTGATTGTTTTGCACAGGGCCAAAGACCGATATTTCGGTTTAATTGAAGTTTCTTGTCACTGAACGGACTTTTAAATGTTGTGAAGAATTTATATTTGAGTCAGATTGCGAATTTAACATTTTTGTTGCCATTTTCAATACCTCTCATTGTGGGCGAGGTTACAATTAGCGCAATGTCCATTAGCATCCGTAAATAACATTGTCCATTATTTTAAATTTTGCGGGGAGGTTACAACGCACAAAAAAAAAAAAAACAAAACAAAAAATTGCATTTGTATCCGCTCCTCAATTGTAGATACCCCTTACACAGCTGTGTGCAATGAATGAGTGCTGGCTGGTAATTAATTGCACTCCTTGGAGGGAAATGCCATAGGAAGTAGTCTTTAAAAAGTGAATGTTTTTCGTTAAAAGACAAAAGTTACTTTAGAAAAAAGTAATAGTGGGGCTTTTTGTCGTTGAACAAAATAAGTACAATGAACATACGTTATCAGATTTGCGCAAAATGCAGCTTCACACCACCTTTTGATTATAACACAATATACTATACATCGTCCCGAACCGTGACCAGAGTCGCGAGACGAGCAGAGCACGCCGCCGACGCCCGCTCAGTACAACCGTCCACCCGCTACTACTGTCGACCGACTACTACCTCTCCCGACTCGCGCTACAATATATATAACAACTGTTCCTGGCGACCCGGTGCGTGCCACTACTGTCGTCTGGCGCGGTCCAAGCGCCGACTAGCAACGATAAATAACTCTCTGGTCAGACAGAGATGCTGTCATGCCTCGCCATCGCTCTGGTAATGAATACATACGTGTTGCAGCGTGCGTACCACCGGAACACGCAGTGGCGGAGCCAAAGACTGTGTTGTCGAGGTCGAGTGCGAGCGGGAAGAGAGGCAGCGTCGGCACGGAGATGCAAGCGAGCGCGAGACGCACGGGGGCTGCGGCGTGGCGCGTTTGCGGTCGGCGCCTTTGGTGGCAACGGCCGGGACAAGCAGCGGTGTATGGTGTGGTGCGGGGCGGACAGGGGCGGCGGTGGACGGGGAGGAGGCGGCGCGACGACGGCATGGGGGCGAAAACGGGACGGGGGACGGGGGACGGCGGATGTTGAGAGGCGTCACGCGCGGACAGGACACAGACACAGAGACACACAGATTGGAAAGGGAGGGTGCGCGGTAATAATAGTTGGGAATGTGCGTACCGTGCGGGACGGGAGTGGGCGAGGAACACGGTCGTGGCCCCTGTTTTGGGTGCGTGTGATGACGTCGGTGTGTTGTGGGAAGGGAAGGTGCTGTGGCGGCGGCGCGTAATGGGCGTAGGCCGAAAAGAGAAAGGAACGTCGGCAGTGTGTTGGCAAGCGTCGGTTCGACTGCGACGTTGATGGGCAGGGCAGGGCGAGGTTAATGGTGGTAGGAGTAGGCGTGTGGGCGCACAAAATCTGCCGCTGCAGGCGGTGCCGTAACCGCCATGGCGGGAAGGAGAGAGGGCCAAAGAAAGAAAGAAAGAAAGAAAGAAAGAAGAAAACAAAAAAAAAAAAAAAAAAAAGGAGGAGGGGGGGGGCGAAAGTGGAGAGGCGGTGGTGTGAGAAGGGCGGGGGCGGAAGGAAGGCAGGAAGGACAAGAGGCGAGGCGACGGCTTGCTTTGTGTATCGGTCGGTCTCTGGCTATGCTTCGTTTTCTGCAGCAGGGTCGGTGCGCGGCGTGGCTCGCGGCAGTGGGAACGCCTGGCGGCTGGACGGCCAGCAATGCGGTTGGATGGGCGGCCACAGCACCGCACCTGTGCCCGAGGAGGAGACGCTGGCGGCGGGCCCTGAGGTGAGGCCGGCTCGGCTCGGCTGGGGCTGTGGATGTGTAGGTGTGCGCCGCTGCTGCAACAACGAGTAAAACGCGAGAAGAAGGGATGGCGGTAGAGAGAGGAAAAAAAAAAGGTCGTGTTGTGTTGATGCGCAGGCAGACGCGTACAGAGAGACGAGCCCGGTCTGCAGCAGGGTGTGGCCGTGCCGAGTGCAGAGCAGCGGCGGCTCGGTTCGGTTCGGCCCGGCCCGGCCCGGCCCGGCCCGGCCCGGCCCGGCCCGGCCCGGCCCGGCCCGGCGGGCCGCGCTGTTGTCGCGGACGTGAGCGCCCCCTGGCGGGTGGCCGGAGGCGGCGCGGCGTGTTGGACGTGTGGCTGGTGGCAGTGCACAATTTGCGAGTGGCTGGCGGTGTGGTGTGGCGGTTGGCGCGTCGGGCGGCGGAGAGAGAGAGAGAGGGGGAGGAGAGGTATGTGTTGCGGGCGCCCTTTGCTGCGCTGCGTCGTTGCGTGTGCCGTACAGGGCGGGCGCTTGTCGACTGTGTGGGCGGTGTGGCGAATTGGCGTGAAACGGCTGCCGAGAGGTGTGTGGTAGCGAGCCGGTCGGTGTCAGTGCGAAGGGGAATGTGCGTGCGTTTGGCGGTTTCGGTGTGCTTTTTGCGGCGTGAGAGTGGGGAATTAGTGGGGCCGGCTGTTGTGTTGGTTCCTTGTGTCTTGTGTCGCGTAGCTTGATGGCAACGTGGAAGGACGCCGGTTTCGTTTCGAGCCTTGCGTGTGGTTGTCGACGTTGACTGGTTGGCGTGTGCATGTGTGGGTCGCGAGTGCGTTTTTGGCTGGCTGTGTGTGTGTGTGTGTGTGTGTGTGTGTGTGTGTGTGTGTGTGTTTTGGGGGGGAAGGGGGAGGCGGTGGTGAAAGTGCAGTCGTTGCCACGGGCGCGTCGTCGGGTGGGGCTGGGGCTGTGCGTCGTGGCGGAAAGGTGGTAGGTTGCGGGAAGCGAGCCCGTCGTTGACGGTGTCGCGTGAGTTGTGACTCGAGTGGGGCGCGGGGCGCGGGACAGGAGCAGCGTGCCGCTGCGTCGTGGTCGTCAGCAGAGGCTGTGCGTGTGCTTGTCCTTTTTGTGGGCGGTTCGTGCGAGGCGTTTTTTGTTTCGTGTTGCCCTAGTTGTTAGTTTATTTTTTTTTTGTGTTTGTTATTTTGAGACGACGACTGGTTGGTGGCGTGCGCGCGAAGTGGCGGTGTGCGCTTCCCGTGTCGTTTTGTTTTTGTTTGGTTTTTTTGTTTTTGTGTGTTTTTTTTGTTTGCACTGGGCCCCGGGGGGTGGGTGGGTGCGTGTGTGTCGATTGCCGGCTGGCGAAAGGTGCGCCATCGGCGGGGTGGGTCGCCGGCACAAGTAGAGGCGGCGGCGTTGTTGCTGTTGTTGTGTGGTGTTTGTTTTGTTCGGCTGTGTCGGCGAGCTGTGTTGCGGTGCGTGTGAATGGTGGTGCAAAAGTGCTGGCGTTGGGGCTGCGACTGCGACGGCGGCGAGCCGCGGGCGCGCATGATAGTGATGTTGTGAACAGCGGCTGTGTACGGTAGTGGTGTTGTTGTAGCACGACGTGCATCCGGGCCGGCGCGGAAAGCGCAGTTGCGGGCGGTTGCCCTTCGGTGCCAGCCATGTCGCGTGAGCGGCGGGTTGCTCTGGTGTCGACACGTGGTGCTCTGGGTTGTTGTGTGGTGCCCTTTGGCCGGTGGGGGTGGTTCGCGTGTGTCTCGTTCGCGCTCGGTATCTGGTCGTGGTCGTGCTGCTCCCCCGTCTGTCGGCGGTTTTCGACGTCGTCTGTACGTTTTTGTTCGTTTGCGGCGTGCCTGCCGACGTCGTCCCGTCGCGACCTTTCAACCGAAAGTGTGGCGCCCGAAGGTGAACGAACGTAACCCTGACCTCGGCGCTTTACGCTGAGCCGAGCGAACCGAACCTAACCTGTGGTGTGGCGAGGTGAGCTCAGCCTGTGAGCCCCTAACGTCTACGTAAGGTAAGCTGTCCGGCTGACGCCTCACGTTTGAACGCTTTTTTTTAACCTAGCACTGACCCCTTAACCTAACGTGTAACCTAACCTAACCTCTGACGCCTGACGTGTTTGAATGCTTAACCTAAGTTTGACGCTTAACCTAACCCAAGTCCCCTTAACCTAACCCACGTCCACCTAACCCTAACCTAACCTAGACGTGTAAACGTAATGTGTAACGCGTAACGTGTAAGGTCGGCTGTCGTGTGTGCTGACGGCAGATTGGGTTGGTCTGTAGATTCGGATTGCGGTTTGCCTCGGTCGAGGGGTTGGGTCGGAAGCGGCGAGGGGCGGCGGCGCCTGTTGCGCAGGCGGCGTCCGTTTGCGGCGGGCAATTGTTGATAAACGGCTGTGAATGTTGGCGGGCGAGAGGAGGAGGACGGCGCGCGATGTGGCCCGACGGCTGCGGGCCGATCGGGAAACGGCGGGAGGGCGACGGAAGGCGATGGGGCGGCGGAGGCGCGTTTGCACGGCCGTCATCGCCGCACGCCTCGGCTTGTGTGGCTGTGGCGCCGGCCGCGCTGGCCGGGCTGCCGCGGCGACGGTGTGGGAGTTTTGCCGAAGGTTTGGCCATTGTGGCGGGTCGTCGGCTGGGGCTGTGGGGGCGGCATTTGGGCGGGGGCGGCGATTCTCGGCGGGCCGACCCAGGCTGTAGCGCGCGGTAGCTGCAGTTTGGCCGTGGTTTGCGGCGCTGCCGTGGCGACTGGTTGGCGACTGTGGTGTGGCTGTGTGTAGCCCCATCCTCGGTGGTTTGAAAGGCGCGGGCGGTTGTGGCGCAGGTTTGGGGCTGCTCCGCACAGGCTGTCGGACGTTGGGCGGTAGCAAGCGCGGGAGGCGCGGCGCGGCGGCGCGCAGAGTGGCGGCCGCTCTCTCGGCCGTCCGCGCCCGCCCGCGACACTGGCTGGGCCTTGTGATTCTCTGCTCTGCTGCTGTGCTGTGCTTGCGTGCCTGCCTGCCGTCCCGCTCGCTCTCGCTCTCGCTCTCGCTGTGTGTTACGCGCGTCGTCGAAATGGCAGATCAGGCGGCTACGAACGAGACTGCTGCGGCACCCGCCGCCACCGGCACTACGAAGAAGGCCAAGTCTGCGTCGTCTGCGAAGAAGCCGCGCGCCAAGCCTGCGCACCCGCGCACCTCTGAGATGGTGACGGCCGCCATCAAGAGTCTGAAGGAGCGCGGCGGGTCGTCGCTGCAGGCGATCAAGAAGTACATTGCCGCGCACTACAAGCTGGACGCGGAGAAGCTGGCGCCGTTTATCAAGAAGTACCTCAAGTCGGCCGTCGTGGCGGGCGAGCTGGTGCAGACGAAGGGGAAGGGCGCGTCCGGCTCGTTCAAGCTTGCCGGCGCCGGCGGCGGGGGGGCGGCCGAGGGCGGCAAGGCTCGTGCTGGCGGTGCCAAGAAGAAGCGCGCCGCTCCGGCCAGCAAGGAGAAGAAGGGCGCCCGTGCGGCCGGCGCAAAGAAGGCTGGTGGCGTGAAGGCGGCGACCGGTCGGAAGGCGGGCGCCGCCAAGAAGGCGTCTGCGGCGTCGGCCGCTCCCGCGGGTGCGAAGAAGGCGGCTGCGGCCAAGCCGGCCAAGGCCAAGTCGCCGTCGAAGGCGAAGAAGGCCGCCAAGGTTCCGACGAAGAAGCCGAAGGCGCCGCGCCCGAAGAAGGCGACGACGCCGTCTAAGGCGAAGGCTTCGCCCAAGAAGAAGAAGTAGAGTAGAGGAGAAAGAGATGGGAGAAAGGAAGGGTTTGGCGCTTGACTCCGTCGTCCCCACCCCCCGTCGTCGTCTAGTGGCGCGCAAGAGACGCGCGGCCCAAAACGGCCCTTCTCAGGGCCATCAAAGCACGTCGGGGAAGGTTTTGATTGTCGTGTTGCGTTTGGTGTGGGTGTCTGTCTGTCTGTCTGTCTGGCGTTTCTGTATGCCCGTGGGGATGCTGTTTGCGTGCCGTGGTGGTTGGATTGCGGGGGTCGGTGGCGGGTGTGGGCGGCGGTAGCGGTAAGCGGTGTTGTTGTTGATTGTCGCCGTGTTTGTGGCGGCGGCCGACGGTTGGTTTTCTGTCACGTTGTTTTGTTTGAATACGTTGGTTGGCTTGCCTGCGTTCGTTCTTCTCGGATGTCTGTCTTGTCTAGTCGTGTCTGGTCTTTGTTGTTTTGTTCCTTTGTGTGTGTGTGTGTGTGTGTGTGTGTGTGTGTGTGTGTTATGTTTTGCAACGGGGGGCACGTTGAGATGTGGAAGGAGTCGGCGGGGATTTCGGTGGCGTGTAGAGCGAGCGAGCGCGCCTGCCTGGCCGTTGGCCGTCGGAGTGGAGTGCGGGTTTGTTTTTGTGTTTTCGAAACGAAAGCGGCGGCCGGCCGGCCAGCCACCCGTGCGGTGTGACGTCGGCCGTTGGGTATTGTGCGCTTTGAGCGCCGGGGAGGGATGATGTGTGATTGTTGCGCGCTGCTAAGCAGGCAGGCAGAGTGAGCGGGTGTGGCGGACGGACGGGAAGTGGTGGTTGTTGTTTTTGGGTTGCGGGGCGAGAGGCAGGCGACCGACAAAGTTTGCTCGCGACGGAGAGATGTTAGTGGCCCTGAAAAGGGCCGTTTTTGTTTGTGCGGTGCGGTGCCGCGGCGCGGTTTAGGCGCGCTCGCCGCGGATGCGGCGCGCGAGCTGGATGTCCTTGGGCATGATGGTGACGCGCTTGGCGTGGATTGCGCACAGGTTGGTGTCTTCGAAGAGGCCGACGAGGTAGGCCTCGCTGGCCTCCTGCAGGGCCATGACTGCGGAGCTCTGGAAGCGCAGGTCGGTCTTGAAGTCCTGGGCGATCTCGCGCACTAGGCGCTGGAATGGCAGCTTGCGGATGAGCAGCTCTGTGCTCTTCTGGTAGCGCCTGATTTCTCGCAGGGCGACGGTGCCCGGCCTGTAGCGGTGGGGCTTCTTGACGCCTCCGGTGGCGGGCGCGCTCTTCCTCGCCGCCTTGGTGGCGAGCTGTTTGCGCGGCGCCTTTCCGCCGGTGGACTTGCGGGCCGTTTGCTTTGTGCGGGCCATAGCGGTAGCGGAGCGGCGTGCGTGGAGGTTAGGTGCGGCGCGGCGTCCGGTGCTGCCTTGACAACGGGCCCGCGCGCCTCCGTGCTGCGCTTATATGCCCTCGGTTGCGCGTGGTGGGGGGAGGGCGGGCCAGAGTCTATATAGGGGGGCGGCGGGCGCGCTGGGCGCAGACCGTAGCCGACTCGCCAGCCGCTGCAGCTGCTGTTTGTGCACGTTTTGCTTTGCCCGAGGAAGGAAGGATGACAGGCCGCGGCAAGGGAGGAAAGGGGCTCGGCAAGGGTGGCGCCAAGCGGCACCGCAAGGTGTTGCGCGACAACATCCAGGGCATCACGAAGCCCGCCATCCGCCGCCTGGCTCGCAGGGGCGGCGTGAAGCGCATCTCTGGTCTGATCTACGAGGAGACCCGCGGGGTGCTGAAGGTGTTCCTGGAGAACGTGATCCGCGACGCGGTGACGTACACTGAGCACGCCAAGCGCAAGACTGTGACGGCCATGGACGTGGTGTACGCCCTGAAGAGGCAGGGGCGCACCCTGTACGGTTTCGGCGGTTAGGCTGCGTCGCAGCGGGCGCTGGCCTTCCCGCGGCCGTGCTTGTGGGTGGGAGAGACTAGGAAACGGCCCTTTTCAGGGCCACCACACTGTTCGGAAGTTGAAAAGTGCGAAAGAGTCTGTGTTGTTTGTTTGTTTGTTTCTTTCTTTCCGTTTGAGCGACGTGATGTGACTGGGAGGGGAGAAGGAAAGGAAACGTGTCATGTGGCTGGCTGTGTGTGGGAGCTGCTTCGTTTGTGTTTGTTATTGTGTGTCGTTGTATCGATCGCGACGGAGATGGCGGGCTGTGTGTTGTTGTGCGAGAGGCGGTGATTATTTGCTTGCGTGGTTTGGCTCTGTGTGTTTGCGGCGGCGTTGGGGTTTCCGAGGCAAGGCGTGTGGGCACAGGCGGCCGGATCAGCTGTTTCGTTCGTGTCGACGGCCGTTGCGCGCGGGAGTGGAGGGCGGTGTGTCGACACGCCTCCCTGTAACAATGGTCATTATTGCTGCCGTTGTCGTTTGGAAGGCGACTGCGACCGTGCAAAATGAATGAATGTGTGTGTGTGTGTTTGTTGGGCCACACGGGCTGTGTGGACGACAAGATGGCGGACGTGCGCCGGCGGCGGCTGTGCTGTGAAAGTGCAAAGTTAAAACAAAACAAGGTGCGGCGAGGACGACTGAAATTTTGCTTTGGACGTAGGTTTGTGTGGTGGCCCTGAAAAGGGCCGATTGTTGTGGGCCGGGCCGAGCCGAGCCGGCAAAGCGCGTTGCGTGCAGGGGAGCACGCGGCGCTGCGATTGCCTTGGCCTCCTTTAGGCCTTCTTCTCGGTCTTCTTTGGCAGCAGGACGGCCTGGATGTTGGGCAGGACACCACCCTGTGCGATGGTGACGCCCGACAGGAGCTTGTTGAGCTCCTCGTCGTTGCGGATGGCAAGCTGCAGGTGGCGCGGGATGATGCGCGTCTTCTTGTTGTCGCGGGCCGCGTTTCCGGCCAGCTCGAGCACCTCAGCCGCGAGGTACTCCATGACGGCGGCGAGGTAGACGGGCGCCCCGGCGCCGACGCGCTCTGCGTAGTTTCCCTTGCGCAGGAGGCGGTGGATTCTGCCGACCGGGAACTGGAGCCCAGCCCTGCTTGAGCGGGACTTTGACTTGCCCTTGACTTTGCCTCCCTTTCCGCGTCCGGACATGGCGATGGGCTAGCGACGGTGCACACGAAACGGAAACGAAAACGACCGGTGCGAGCGGCAGCGAGTCGAGCAGCGGAGTGCGTGCCGGCGCAGCCGGGGTGGGGGTGCTTTATGGGCTCGGGTGCGGCGGCCGGTTGCGCGCGCGCCCCATTGGTCGGCGGCCGCAACAGGGCGAGCTGGTAAAGGTGCGGCGGCGGCTGGCGGCGGGTGCCGCCAGCCACTTGCGCAAACTGTGGAGGGGCTCACCCTGCATCCTATGGGGGATGCCCAGTACGTATCAAGCTTGTCGAGGCCTGGGAAGCGAGACACACGACCACACCCAGAAATGCCCCACCCCCACCCCCCCCACCATCAATCTTGGAGGAAGCGCACTTCCCCACGCCACCAACACCCGCAAACGCGGGAAGAAACCCTAATAACCAAACCACTTCACCACCTCCTCCGCAAGACTGCACAACAGGACCACCTAAAGAACACAGAAACGATAACCGCACCTTAGCCCAGGTGGTAAAAACAAACCCCCAACCGGCAAAGGCGACAAAACCAGAAGCCCAACCACGACCCCAACGTCTACCAGCAGCGCAAAGACGCCCAGCCACCCCACCAAACAAACCAGTTGCCACCCAGGTCTCACGGCCCTCCCCCAAAAGGACAAAAACCCCCCCTCTGCCCACAAACCCTGCCAACAATCCAGACTCACCAACTCTCCCCACACCCATGCTATCACCAGCAGCAACATCCACAGAAGTACCTCCCCTGCCACTACTGGCACCAACCACCACAACAACTCCACCACCACAAACAGCATCCCAGCAGCTCCTGCAAGCCCCCATCTCTTCCACAACACCCCACACAGAATCAGATATCAGAACTGTCGAGATCACAGCATCTCCAACACAGCGCCAATCACCACATATCCAACAAAACCGAAATACCCAGGAGCATAGTCCAAACCAAAACCAGCCCTGGGACTTCGTCAAGAAGGTTATAAACCTTATCCAGAAATTATTAACCACCGACTTCTTCACGAAAGTGAAAAATGCAATAAGCCAAATCCTAGCAGCTCCAGACACCTTCACGAAGGTATCAATGTTTTTCACCACCATTCTCCCACTGTTTTCCGATGGCGAATAGAAAACGACACATCACCATCGCCATCTGGAATGCAGACGGAGTATTCCACGACCGACACGAACTGGAAATGTTTCTAGAAGATTACGGCATCGACGTAGCACTAGTAAATGAAACCCATCTAACCCCTGATGAACAATTTCGAGTCAAAAATTACATTCTAATCCGGACTGACCGTCCTAACAGACCTGGTGGCGGAACTGGAGTCCTCATAAAACACCGGATATGCCACCGACAAGTCACCATCCCACCTCTAATCAACACAGAGGCAACTGCAATAGAAATCATGTTAAACCAACACCCAACTGTCCTGGTGGCAACCTACCACCCTCCAAACGAACGCTTCCATCACAGTGACCTCGACAGCTTGCTAAATGTGAACAACAGGACCATAGTAGGGGGGGACCTGAATGCCAAGCACAGGGCATGGGGTTGCCGCACTGGAAATACAAGTGGGAACCAGCTGCTGAGATACCTGGATACCCACCCAGCAGTTCAAGTGGTAGCCCCAGATGAACCCACCCACTTCCCGTACAACTCACGCCATCTGCCAGACAAGCTGGACATATTCTTACTAAAAAATATTGACCTGGGCACAAGCACAGAAGTCATAAACACGCTGAACTCTGACCATAACCCAGTCATCTTAAGATTCGAAAATGACCACATCATACCAACAGAAAGCATCCACACTACGTACCACACAAACTGGGTACGATATAAAGAACTAGTGGAACATCACATACCAGACCCAGCACCGGAATATGCATCGATAGAAGACATAGACAAAGCCGCAGCAGACTTTACTAACATCATCAAAAGCTGTGCCCAAGTCACAACTATCAAACTCACACAAAATAGGGGCAGGACCAACTTACCACCAGACCTAGCCCAATTGATAACAGACAAAAACCGGACCAGGAAGCGATGGCAAACATACCGTTACCCTCAAGATAGGAGGATAATGGACCAAATGGCCCGTGAAATCAAAACCAGACTGCATATGCTCCGGTGCAGCAGGTACCAACATAGCTTGCAGGCAGCCGAATCAAACCCTGAACAATTCTGGCGAATCATAAAGGCTAGGCGGCAACCCCAGACAGCCACAAGACCACTGCATGGGCAACAGGGGCTGGTTTACACCCCTGCAGATAAGGCGGCCGCCATGTCAGACACCTACGAACTCCAGTTCCAAGAAAACATAGTAGAGAACGACGAGGGAGAAGCAGAGAGGCTAGAGAGGAGAATCGAGAGGCACCTCGCACGAAAACTCAATGAGAGGATTAACACCACCTTCGCAGACACAAATGAACGCGAAATAACTGCTTACATCAGGCGGATCGGCAATGCAAAGGCCCCTGGTCCTGACCTTATAAAACCCCCACTTCTTAAACACCTCCCACAACCTGCCATTTCCCATCTATCAAATATCCTCAACCACTGTCTCAAACTACAATATTTCCCTTCAGCCTGGAAGGTTGCCAAGATCATCTCAATCCCCAAACCCAATAAAGACCATCTATTCCCACAAAACTATCGTCCTATCTCGCTATTAAATCACTTATCAAAACTTCTCGAAATCCTCATCCTAAACGCCCTACTTAAATTCCTAAACGATAACACTATCCTTACCCCGGAACAATTCGGTTTTCGTGCTGGCCATAGCACCACCCAGCAAGCCATCCGCCTGGTGGAGCACATCTGTGCCGAGAAACAACATGGAGACAGCACAGCAGCCATATTCCTCGACATAGAGAAGGCGTTTGACCGTGTCTGGCATGACGGCCTACTCTACAAGCTGTCGAAGCTAAATTGCCCCAATCACCTGTTAAAAATGATTCACTCATTTCTGACAGACAGGAGGTTTTTCGCTTCAGTTGATGGAGCGAAAAGTCCAATAACTAATATAGAAGCAGGTGTCCCACAGGGATCTGTGCTTGGCCCCCTCCTCTATCTTGTGTTCACAAATGATATCCCAAAAGAGCCGGGTGGGAACATAGCGCTCTACGCTGATGACACAGCGCTATACCATAGCGGGCGTAACATAAATCGTATAACGTGTAGCCTCCAGCGGCACCTCAACAAAGTCGACCACTGGTGTAACTTGTGGAAAGTAAAAGTAAATCCGGACAAGTGCCAAGCCATAATTTTCACACACAAAATAACAAGACCCATCAGAAATCTCAACCATAATGGACAACAACTCCCATGGAGAAAAGTTATAAAATACCTGGGACTGAACATAGACAAAAACCTCACGTTCAAACAGCATATAACAGAGGCCAAAAACAAAGGTTCCGCCCGGCTCTACCAACTGTATCCCCTTCTTAAGGGCAGGGGCTTATCAACAGAGGCGAAGCTCCGAATATGGAAAACAATAATTTTGCCAGTTATTCTTTATGGATCGGAGGTGTGGAGCATGGCGGCAAACACACACCTGGCCTCACTAGAAGTGATACAAAATAAGACGTTTAGAATAATCACAGATGCCCCCTGGTTCTCCAGTAACGAGGAAATTAGAGGTATGCTAGGTCAACCAGCATTTAACCATCTCATAAAAATCAAGTCAACGAAATTCTATGAAACATCTCATTCTTCACCTTTCCCCCTCATTAGATCCCTGGGACCAGATATTCTCCCTACACACAGAACTCCCATCACTACCATTCACCGTCAGTTCAGATGACGAGCTACACTGACTTTCATCCACTCATATCATAACCATCATTAATCAAACACAGTTCATATACCCGGGGAACACCCCCAAACAGTTACAGACAAAAAGCCAATCTTAACCAAAAGGTACCATCTCGAAAGTCAGGGCATCATTAGGATGCCGGTACTTCAATTAACAAAGGGGGAGAAAACCCCAAACATATCAGGTCGGCGGGTGCCACTGTGTGGGGAGACGCTGACTAGAGCGGAGCGCTTGCTACTGGTGTTGCTGCTGCCGTACGTTCGTTCGAGATGCCGCCCAAGACTAGCGGGAAGGCCGCCAAGAAGGCTGGCAAGGCGCAGAAGAACATTTCGAAGGGCGACAAGAAGAAGAAGCGCAAGAGGAAGGAGAGCTATGCCATCTACATCTACAAGGTGCTGAAGCAGGTGCACCCTGACACGGGCATCTCGTCGAAGGCGATGAGCATCATGAACAGCTTCGTGAACGACATTTTCGAGCGCATTGCGGCCGAGGCTTCTCGCCTGGCGCACTACAACAAGCGCTCGACCATCACGTCCCGCGAGATCCAGACCGCTGTGCGGCTGTTGCTGCCTGGCGAGCTGGCCAAGCACGCCGTGAGCGAGGGCACGAAGGCGGTGACCAAGTACACGAGCTCCAAGTAAGGAGGTGGCTCTGGAGTGGAAGGAAGGATGGAGAAGGCTCCTCCGTTGCGAGAGCGGCAAAACGGCCCTTTTCAGGGCCACCAACTTGCCTTTTGCGGGAAGGGCGGAATTGTTGTTGTTGTTGTTTGTGTGGACGGCTGTGATGTATGTGTGCATTTTGATTGTGGGTGGGGGGGGGGGGCGCGTCAAAGCGTGTTGCGGGGGACGGCCACGAGGTTGGTCGCCGTGGCGTGGAATGGTGGCACGCCTCGTTGGAGTGGTTTTGACCCATTGGTGGTGGTGTGTGTGTGTTACCTGTCTGCGAGGGGGGACAGTGCGATCGGCGACTTTTGTGTCACCGTAACGACGGCCGTTTGCGGGTTTGTTTTTTGCACATCATACATGGCGAGGGTGAAATGTGAAATGTTTTTGTTTGGTTTTTTTTTGCCGCCCACTATTCCCTTTGCTGTACGCCGAGTTTGACAATGGTGCGACGTAACTGCAGCGTGGAGGTGTGTGAGTGACGTTGAAATTGAACGTGCCATTAAGACGCATTGTTGTTGTATTGTACTGTACGTGTACGGCGACACGCACGATGATGTACCATTCGACTCTGATTTTTGATAGCCGTGTCTGACTGATTGCGTACGACGCACGCACACCGATGTCGTCATTCAAGATGCACGCGTGTCCAGTGCAGTACAGTAAGCGCGACGCTAGACGGCGGCGGCGGCGGCGGCGGCGGCGGCGGCGGTCGTCGTTTGTTTGGCGAATGTCTGTACACGTGTTTGTCTGTGTCCATCCGGTATGTATGTGTTTGTTTGAAAGTGTTTTGTGTGTCGGTGACGTGGTCCGATCCGTCGCCCCCTGAGTAACTGTCGATCGGCGCGATAGACCGGCGTCACGCAACTGAACCGAAGTCTTGGGCACACCCGTCATACTGTTGTACACCGTCGCGCTGAGAACGGTGACGAAAGGTTGACTTTGATCGGTCGAATGTCTGGGCAGAACGTGAGGAATGAGGCAAGAGTGCAAGGAGGGGGGGCAAAAGAGAGAGGAAGGGAAAAAGGGGAGAAACGCATTCGTAGAGCAACGGAACGTTCCCGTGTCGGAGGCGTATTGGAGCCGCACTGAAATGCGTTTAACGGCGGCGCGGCTGCAAGTGTCTGCCGTGGTGAACGTTACCTTTGACGGCTGCATTGGGCTTTGCTTTTGCTTTTGCTTTCGCTTTCGCTTTCGCTTTCCCGGATGTACGTAACGTTTGTTGATATGGTTGTGAGGAAGAGTGTATGACAGTGCCGTGCCGTCCATGTTCGTGTGCCCTCCCATTGTGTGTATGCTATTGTCTGTGTACTTGAATGATGTATGTAGGTGTTAGTGGACATGTTTCACCAGTGGGGGGAAATGGATCGTCGATAGTTGGCGTCACTCTGTCACGGTCGAGATGACGCACCCTCCGTACAGAAAGGTGTCGAGAAAGTGTGTGTGTGTGTGTGTGTGTGTGTGTGTGTGTGCGTCCGTGAATTGGCAGTGTTTGGAGGTGGGCGTGCCCTGCATGTGGCCCGGAAGGCTGTTCGTTTGGCGGTAGTGTTGTGTGGACAGGGGAGGGGCATGCGTAACGCTGCTGGCATGGCATTTCGGGAGATGGGAGGGGGCAAACGAGGAGCGGCGGCCAAAGAAAGGCGGGACGGGGAGGGGCGCGGTGTGGGTGGCTTGCGCCTGTGCTCGGCGTTGTGGTTTGTGCAAAAGAGGAGGAGAAAAACAATGAGTTGCCAGGGAGGGGAGCGGTGTTGTGTTGTGGTTGTCGTGGTGTAGCCGCAGACGCGGCTGTCAGTGAACGTGGCGAGACGGACGGATGCGCGGAGGGGCGGGGGCGGCGCATTTCGCCGGTGCCGTGCCGTGCCGTGCCGTGCCTGACAGCCGCGTGGTCGCTGTGTTGTTGGTGGCGTGGGGGCGAGGAGAGTACCGTACGGGTGTGCTTGTGCGCCGGAAATGGCACACTGCGCCTGCCCGTCTTGGAGGCTGATGGCTGTGGTGTGGAAATGGGGCGCGGTGATGTTGAAGCAGTTGAAGAACAGAAAAGAAACCAAGAAAACGGGAGGCGTGATGCGGCGGTGGTGGTGAGAGCGGGAAAAACAAAACAAACAAAAAAAAAAACAACAAAAAAAAGAAGGAAAAACAACAAGAAACAAAAAAGAAAACAAAAAGTCTATCAATATTAGAATGTAAATGGAAATGGAAATGGACCCAGGTATAACCTCCCTGCACAAATAGCAGAGAGTCCGATGATAATAGAAATGTGCCAGAATGTTAACGTCCCTACAAAACAAACCCAACGATAATATTAATGAAAGAATGAACCGTATGTAACATTGCAACAGACATAATGAAACCTGATAAATTGTATAAGGGCAGCAGCGTTGACCTTTGGCCCTGTATTCAGAATAAAAAGAGCCAAAGATCGTCACCCCAATGAAAAAGACACTGAAACACGTATGTAACATAGCAGCGATGGCGAGACATTGTAGCATCTGTGACCAGAGAGTTTGCGCTGGACCGCGCGAGTGTTGCGAGCGGTTCTCAGTCAGTCAGTCAGTCAGTCGGTCGGTCGTTGCGAGTCTGTAGGTCTGTCTAGTTGAGGGCTGTACTCTGTCAGTAGTCGTCGCGTGCAGTACGCTAATAGTCGTCATGCAGAGCGGTCGGTCAGTAGTAGCAGCCGAGTGCGGTTGTGTGATGTAGGCGGTCGGCAACACTGGTCAAGATGGTGAATAAGGTATACTGTGAATTAATATAATCATTAGATAATGAACAATTTTATTTATTGTAATTATTCTCCAACAAGTTCCCCAATAATAATTTTTATTTCAAAAGCATTTTTCAAACATTTAATTTTTTATTGAACTGAAGAGTTCGTTGCACTTCACATTTCATTCCACTTCTTTGAAGAAAAATTTCACTAAAATCACAAAAAAAAAAGAGAATATTATTATTTGCAATGCAGTTCCTCCAAGCGCTGCGCAACAAACAAGAGCAGAAATGTGACATCCATTTATTCTGAGGTAAGACTTTAATTCTGATTGTTTTGCACAGGGCCAAAGACCGATATTTCGGTTTAATTGAAGTTTCTTGTCACTGAACGGACTTTTAAATGTTGTGAAGAATTTATATTTGAGTCAGATTGCGAATTTAACATTTTTGTTGCCATTTTCAATACCTCTCATTGTGGGCGAGGTTACAATTAGCGCAATGTCCATTAGCATCCGTAAATAACATTGTCCATTATTTTAAATTTTGCGGGGAGGTTACAACGCACAAAAAAAAAAAAAACAAAACAAAAAATTGCATTTGTATCCGCTCCTCAATTGTAGATACCCCTTACACAGCTGTGTGCAATGAATGAGTGCTGGCTGGTAATTAATTGCACTCCTTGGAGGGAAATGCCATAGGAAGTAGTCTTTAAAAAGTGAATGTTTTTCGTTAAAAGACAAAAGTTACTTTAGAAAAAAGTAATAGTGGGGCTTTTTGTCGTTGAACAAAATAAGTACAATGAACATACGTTATCAGATTTGCGCAAAATGCAGCTTCACACCACCTTTTGATTATAACACAATATACTATACATCGTCCCGAACCGTGACCAGAGTCGCGAGACGAGCAGAGCACGCCGCCGACGCCCGCTCAGTACAACCGTCCACCCGCTACTACTGTCGACCGACTACTACCTCTCCCGACTCGCGCTACAATATATATAACAACTGTTCCTGGCGACCCGGTGCGTGCCACTACTGTCGTCTGGCGCGGTCCAAGCGCCGACTAGCAACGATAAATAACTCTCTGGTCAGACAGAGATGCTGTCATGCCTCGCCATCGCTCTGGTAATGAATACATACGTGTTGCAGCGTGCGTACCACCGGAACACGCAGTGGCGGAGCCAAAGACTGTGTTGTCGAGGTCGAGTGCGAGCGGGAAGAGAGGCAGCGTCGGCACGGAGATGCAAGCGAGCGCGAGACGCACGGGGGCTGCGGCGTGGCGCGTTTGCGGTCGGCGCCTTTGGTGGCAACGGCCGGGACAAGCAGCGGTGTATGGTGTGGTGCGGGGCGGACAGGGGCGGCGGTGGACGGGGAGGAGGCGGCGCGACGACGGCATGGGGGCGAAAACGGGACGGGGGACGGGGGACGGCGGATGTTGAGAGGCGTCACGCGCGGACAGGACACAGACACAGAGACACACAGATTGGAAAGGGAGGGTGCGCGGTAATAATAGTTGGGAATGTGCGTACCGTGCGGGACGGGAGTGGGCGAGGAACACGGTCGTGGCCCCTGTTTTGGGTGCGTGTGATGACGTCGGTGTGTTGTGGGAAGGGAAGGTGCTGTGGCGGCGGCGCGTAATGGGCGTAGGCCGAAAAGAGAAAGGAACGTCGGCAGTGTGTTGGCAAGCGTCGGTTCGACTGCGACGTTGATGGGCAGGGCAGGGCGAGGTTAATGGTGGTAGGAGTAGGCGTGTGGGCGCACAAAATCTGCCGCTGCAGGCGGTGCCGTAACCGCCATGGCGGGAAGGAGAGAGGGCCAAAGAAAGAAAGAAAGAAAGAAAGAAAGAAGAAAACAAAAAAAAAAAAAAAAAAAAGGAGGAGGGGGGGGGCGAAAGTGGAGAGGCGGTGGTGTGAGAAGGGCGGGGGCGGAAGGAAGGCAGGAAGGACAAGAGGCGAGGCGACGGCTTGCTTTGTGTATCGGTCGGTCTCTGGCTATGCTTCGTTTTCTGCAGCAGGGTCGGTGCGCGGCGTGGCTCGCGGCAGTGGGAACGCCTGGCGGCTGGACGGCCAGCAATGCGGTTGGATGGGCGGCCACAGCACCGCACCTGTGCCCGAGGAGGAGACGCTGGCGGCGGGCCCTGAGGTGAGGCCGGCTCGGCTCGGCTGGGGCTGTGGATGTGTAGGTGTGCGCCGCTGCTGCAACAACGAGTAAAACGCGAGAAGAAGGGATGGCGGTAGAGAGAGGAAAAAAAAAAGGTCGTGTTGTGTTGATGCGCAGGCAGACGCGTACAGAGAGACGAGCCCGGTCTGCAGCAGGGTGTGGCCGTGCCGAGTGCAGAGCAGCGGCGGCTCGGTTCGGTTCGGCCCGGCCCGGCCCGGCCCGGCCCGGCCCGGCCCGGCCCGGCCCGGCCCGGCCCGGCGGGCCGCGCTGTTGTCGCGGACGTGAGCGCCCCCTGGCGGGTGGCCGGAGGCGGCGCGGCGTGTTGGACGTGTGGCTGGTGGCAGTGCACAATTTGCGAGTGGCTGGCGGTGTGGTGTGGCGGTTGGCGCGTCGGGCGGCGGAGAGAGAGAGAGAGGGGGAGGAGAGGTATGTGTTGCGGGCGCCCTTTGCTGCGCTGCGTCGTTGCGTGTGCCGTACAGGGCGGGCGCTTGTCGACTGTGTGGGCGGTGTGGCGAATTGGCGTGAAACGGCTGCCGAGAGGTGTGTGGTAGCGAGCCGGTCGGTGTCAGTGCGAAGGGGAATGTGCGTGCGTTTGGCGGTTTCGGTGTGCTTTTTGCGGCGTGAGAGTGGGGAATTAGTGGGGCCGGCTGTTGTGTTGGTTCCTTGTGTCTTGTGTCGCGTAGCTTGATGGCAACGTGGAAGGACGCCGGTTTCGTTTCGAGCCTTGCGTGTGGTTGTCGACGTTGACTGGTTGGCGTGTGCATGTGTGGGTCGCGAGTGCGTTTTTGGCTGGCTGTGTGTGTGTGTGTGTGTGTGTGTGTGTGTGTGTGTGTGTGTGTTTTGGGGGGGAAGGGGGAGGCGGTGGTGAAAGTGCAGTCGTTGCCACGGGCGCGTCGTCGGGTGGGGCTGGGGCTGTGCGTCGTGGCGGAAAGGTGGTAGGTTGCGGGAAGCGAGCCCGTCGTTGACGGTGTCGCGTGAGTTGTGACTCGAGTGGGGCGCGGGGCGCGGGACAGGAGCAGCGTGCCGCTGCGTCGTGGTCGTCAGCAGAGGCTGTGCGTGTGCTTGTCCTTTTTGTGGGCGGTTCGTGCGAGGCGTTTTTTGTTTCGTGTTGCCCTAGTTGTTAGTTTATTTTTTTTTTGTGTTTGTTATTTTGAGACGACGACTGGTTGGTGGCGTGCGCGCGAAGTGGCGGTGTGCGCTTCCCGTGTCGTTTTGTTTTTGTTTGGTTTTTTTGTTTTTGTGTGTTTTTTTTGTTTGCACTGGGCCCCGGGGGGTGGGTGGGTGCGTGTGTGTCGATTGCCGGCTGGCGAAAGGTGCGCCATCGGCGGGGTGGGTCGCCGGCACAAGTAGAGGCGGCGGCGTTGTTGCTGTTGTTGTGTGGTGTTTGTTTTGTTCGGCTGTGTCGGCGAGCTGTGTTGCGGTGCGTGTGAATGGTGGTGCAAAAGTGCTGGCGTTGGGGCTGCGACTGCGACGGCGGCGAGCCGCGGGCGCGCATGATAGTGATGTTGTGAACAGCGGCTGTGTACGGTAGTGGTGTTGTTGTAGCACGACGTGCATCCGGGCCGGCGCGGAAAGCGCAGTTGCGGGCGGTTGCCCTTCGGTGCCAGCCATGTCGCGTGAGCGGCGGGTTGCTCTGGTGTCGACACGTGGTGCTCTGGGTTGTTGTGTGGTGCCCTTTGGCCGGTGGGGGTGGTTCGCGTGTGTCTCGTTCGCGCTCGGTATCTGGTCGTGGTCGTGCTGCTCCCCCGTCTGTCGGCGGTTTTCGACGTCGTCTGTACGTTTTTGTTCGTTTGCGGCGTGCCTGCCGACGTCGTCCCGTCGCGACCTTTCAACCGAAAGTGTGGCGCCCGAAGGTGAACGAACGTAACCCTGACCTCGGCGCTTTACGCTGAGCCGAGCGAACCGAACCTAACCTGTGGTGTGGCGAGGTGAGCTCAGCCTGTGAGCCCCTAACGTCTACGTAAGGTAAGCTGTCCGGCTGACGCCTCACGTTTGAACGCTTTTTTTTAACCTAGCACTGACCCCTTAACCTAACGTGTAACCTAACCTAACCTCTGACGCCTGACGTGTTTGAATGCTTAACCTAAGTTTGACGCTTAACCTAACCCAAGTCCCCTTAACCTAACCCACGTCCACCTAACCCTAACCTAACCTAGACGTGTAAACGTAATGTGTAACGCGTAACGTGTAAGGTCGGCTGTCGTGTGTGCTGACGGCAGATTGGGTTGGTCTGTAGATTCGGATTGCGGTTTGCCTCGGTCGAGGGGTTGGGTCGGAAGCGGCGAGGGGCGGCGGCGCCTGTTGCGCAGGCGGCGTCCGTTTGCGGCGGGCAATTGTTGATAAACGGCTGTGAATGTTGGCGGGCGAGAGGAGGAGGACGGCGCGCGATGTGGCCCGACGGCTGCGGGCCGATCGGGAAACGGCGGGAGGGCGACGGAAGGCGATGGGGCGGCGGAGGCGCGTTTGCACGGCCGTCATCGCCGCACGCCTCGGCTTGTGTGGCTGTGGCGCCGGCCGCGCTGGCCGGGCTGCCGCGGCGACGGTGTGGGAGTTTTGCCGAAGGTTTGGCCATTGTGGCGGGTCGTCGGCTGGGGCTGTGGGGGCGGCATTTGGGCGGGGGCGGCGATTCTCGGCGGGCCGACCCAGGCTGTAGCGCGCGGTAGCTGCAGTTTGGCCGTGGTTTGCGGCGCTGCCGTGGCGACTGGTTGGCGACTGTGGTGTGGCTGTGTGTAGCCCCATCCTCGGTGGTTTGAAAGGCGCGGGCGGTTGTGGCGCAGGTTTGGGGCTGCTCCGCACAGGCTGTCGGACGTTGGGCGGTAGCAAGCGCGGGAGGCGCGGCGCGGCGGCGCGCAGAGTGGCGGCCGCTCTCTCGGCCGTCCGCGCCCGCCCGCGACACTGGCTGGGCCTTGTGATTCTCTGCTCTGCTGCTGTGCTGTGCTTGCGTGCCTGCCTGCCGTCCCGCTCGCTCTCGCTCTCGCTCTCGCTGTGTGTTACGCGCGTCGTCGAAATGGCAGATCAGGCGGCTACGAACGAGACTGCTGCGGCACCCGCCGCCACCGGCACTACGAAGAAGGCCAAGTCTGCGTCGTCTGCGAAGAAGCCGCGCGCCAAGCCTGCGCACCCGCGCACCTCTGAGATGGTGACGGCCGCCATCAAGAGTCTGAAGGAGCGCGGCGGGTCGTCGCTGCAGGCGATCAAGAAGTACATTGCCGCGCACTACAAGCTGGACGCGGAGAAGCTGGCGCCGTTTATCAAGAAGTACCTCAAGTCGGCCGTCGTGGCGGGCGAGCTGGTGCAGACGAAGGGGAAGGGCGCGTCCGGCTCGTTCAAGCTTGCCGGCGCCGGCGGCGGGGGGGCGGCCGAGGGCGGCAAGGCTCGTGCTGGCGGTGCCAAGAAGAAGCGCGCCGCTCCGGCCAGCAAGGAGAAGAAGGGCGCCCGTGCGGCCGGCGCAAAGAAGGCTGGTGGCGTGAAGGCGGCGACCGGTCGGAAGGCGGGCGCCGCCAAGAAGGCGTCTGCGGCGTCGGCCGCTCCCGCGGGTGCGAAGAAGGCGGCTGCGGCCAAGCCGGCCAAGGCCAAGTCGCCGTCGAAGGCGAAGAAGGCCGCCAAGGTTCCGACGAAGAAGCCGAAGGCGCCGCGCCCGAAGAAGGCGACGACGCCGTCTAAGGCGAAGGCTTCGCCCAAGAAGAAGAAGTAGAGTAGAGGAGAAAGAGATGGGAGAAAGGAAGGGTTTGGCGCTTGACTCCGTCGTCCCCACCCCCCGTCGTCGTCTAGTGGCGCGCAAGAGACGCGCGGCCCAAAACGGCCCTTCTCAGGGCCATCAAAGCACGTCGGGGAAGGTTTTGATTGTCGTGTTGCGTTTGGTGTGGGTGTCTGTCTGTCTGTCTGTCTGGCGTTTCTGTATGCCCGTGGGGATGCTGTTTGCGTGCCGTGGTGGTTGGATTGCGGGGGTCGGTGGCGGGTGTGGGCGGCGGTAGCGGTAAGCGGTGTTGTTGTTGATTGTCGCCGTGTTTGTGGCGGCGGCCGACGGTTGGTTTTCTGTCACGTTGTTTTGTTTGAATACGTTGGTTGGCTTGCCTGCGTTCGTTCTTCTCGGATGTCTGTCTTGTCTAGTCGTGTCTGGTCTTTGTTGTTTTGTTCCTTTGTGTGTGTGTGTGTGTGTGTGTGTGTGTGTGTGTGTGTGTTATGTTTTGCAACGGGGGGCACGTTGAGATGTGGAAGGAGTCGGCGGGGATTTCGGTGGCGTGTAGAGCGAGCGAGCGCGCCTGCCTGGCCGTTGGCCGTCGGAGTGGAGTGCGGGTTTGTTTTTGTGTTTTCGAAACGAAAGCGGCGGCCGGCCGGCCAGCCACCCGTGCGGTGTGACGTCGGCCGTTGGGTATTGTGCGCTTTGAGCGCCGGGGAGGGATGATGTGTGATTGTTGCGCGCTGCTAAGCAGGCAGGCAGAGTGAGCGGGTGTGGCGGACGGACGGGAAGTGGTGGTTGTTGTTTTTGGGTTGCGGGGCGAGAGGCAGGCGACCGACAAAGTTTGCTCGCGACGGAGAGATGTTAGTGGCCCTGAAAAGGGCCGTTTTTGTTTGTGCGGTGCGGTGCCGCGGCGCGGTTTAGGCGCGCTCGCCGCGGATGCGGCGCGCGAGCTGGATGTCCTTGGGCATGATGGTGACGCGCTTGGCGTGGATTGCGCACAGGTTGGTGTCTTCGAAGAGGCCGACGAGGTAGGCCTCGCTGGCCTCCTGCAGGGCCATGACTGCGGAGCTCTGGAAGCGCAGGTCGGTCTTGAAGTCCTGGGCGATCTCGCGCACTAGGCGCTGGAATGGCAGCTTGCGGATGAGCAGCTCTGTGCTCTTCTGGTAGCGCCTGATTTCTCGCAGGGCGACGGTGCCCGGCCTGTAGCGGTGGGGCTTCTTGACGCCTCCGGTGGCGGGCGCGCTCTTCCTCGCCGCCTTGGTGGCGAGCTGTTTGCGCGGCGCCTTTCCGCCGGTGGACTTGCGGGCCGTTTGCTTTGTGCGGGCCATAGCGGTAGCGGAGCGGCGTGCGTGGAGGTTAGGTGCGGCGCGGCGTCCGGTGCTGCCTTGACAACGGGCCCGCGCGCCTCCGTGCTGCGCTTATATGCCCTCGGTTGCGCGTGGTGGGGGGAGGGCGGGCCAGAGTCTATATAGGGGGGCGGCGGGCGCGCTGGGCGCAGACCGTAGCCGACTCGCCAGCCGCTGCAGCTGCTGTTTGTGCACGTTTTGCTTTGCCCGAGGAAGGAAGGATGACAGGCCGCGGCAAGGGAGGAAAGGGGCTCGGCAAGGGTGGCGCCAAGCGGCACCGCAAGGTGTTGCGCGACAACATCCAGGGCATCACGAAGCCCGCCATCCGCCGCCTGGCTCGCAGGGGCGGCGTGAAGCGCATCTCTGGTCTGATCTACGAGGAGACCCGCGGGGTGCTGAAGGTGTTCCTGGAGAACGTGATCCGCGACGCGGTGACGTACACTGAGCACGCCAAGCGCAAGACTGTGACGGCCATGGACGTGGTGTACGCCCTGAAGAGGCAGGGGCGCACCCTGTACGGTTTCGGCGGTTAGGCTGCGTCGCAGCGGGCGCTGGCCTTCCCGCGGCCGTGCTTGTGGGTGGGAGAGACTAGGAAACGGCCCTTTTCAGGGCCACCACACTGTTCGGAAGTTGAAAAGTGCGAAAGAGTCTGTGTTGTTTGTTTGTTTGTTTCTTTCTTTCCGTTTGAGCGACGTGATGTGACTGGGAGGGGAGAAGGAAAGGAAACGTGTCATGTGGCTGGCTGTGTGTGGGAGCTGCTTCGTTTGTGTTTGTTATTGTGTGTCGTTGTATCGATCGCGACGGAGATGGCGGGCTGTGTGTTGTTGTGCGAGAGGCGGTGATTATTTGCTTGCGTGGTTTGGCTCTGTGTGTTTGCGGCGGCGTTGGGGTTTCCGAGGCAAGGCGTGTGGGCACAGGCGGCCGGATCAGCTGTTTCGTTCGTGTCGACGGCCGTTGCGCGCGGGAGTGGAGGGCGGTGTGTCGACACGCCTCCCTGTAACAATGGTCATTATTGCTGCCGTTGTCGTTTGGAAGGCGACTGCGACCGTGCAAAATGAATGAATGTGTGTGTGTGTGTTTGTTGGGCCACACGGGCTGTGTGGACGACAAGATGGCGGACGTGCGCCGGCGGCGGCTGTGCTGTGAAAGTGCAAAGTTAAAACAAAACAAGGTGCGGCGAGGACGACTGAAATTTTGCTTTGGACGTAGGTTTGTGTGGTGGCCCTGAAAAGGGCCGATTGTTGTGGGCCGGGCCGAGCCGAGCCGGCAAAGCGCGTTGCGTGCAGGGGAGCACGCGGCGCTGCGATTGCCTTGGCCTCCTTTAGGCCTTCTTCTCGGTCTTCTTTGGCAGCAGGACGGCCTGGATGTTGGGCAGGACACCACCCTGTGCGATGGTGACGCCCGACAGGAGCTTGTTGAGCTCCTCGTCGTTGCGGATGGCAAGCTGCAGGTGGCGCGGGATGATGCGCGTCTTCTTGTTGTCGCGGGCCGCGTTTCCGGCCAGCTCGAGCACCTCAGCCGCGAGGTACTCCATGACGGCGGCGAGGTAGACGGGCGCCCCGGCGCCGACGCGCTCTGCGTAGTTTCCCTTGCGCAGGAGGCGGTGGATTCTGCCGACCGGGAACTGGAGCCCAGCCCTGCTTGAGCGGGACTTTGACTTGCCCTTGACTTTGCCTCCCTTTCCGCGTCCGGACATGGCGATGGGCTAGCGACGGTGCACACGAAACGGAAACGAAAACGACCGGTGCGAGCGGCAGCGAGTCGAGCAGCGGAGTGCGTGCCGGCGCAGCCGGGGTGGGGGTGCTTTATGGGCTCGGGTGCGGCGGCCGGTTGCGCGCGCGCCCCATTGGTCGGCGGCCGCAACAGGGCGAGCTGGTAAAGGTGCGGCGGCGGCTGGCGGCGGGTGCCACTGTGTGGGGAGACGCTGACTAGAGCGGAGCGCTTGCTACTGGTGTTGCTGCTGCCGTACGTTCGTTCGAGATGCCGCCCAAGACTAGCGGGAAGGCCGCCAAGAAGGCTGGCAAGGCGCAGAAGAACATTTCGAAGGGCGACAAGAAGAAGAAGCGCAAGAGGAAGGAGAGCTATGCCATCTACATCTACAAGGTGCTGAAGCAGGTGCACCCTGACACGGGCATCTCGTCGAAGGCGATGAGCATCATGAACAGCTTCGTGAACGACATTTTCGAGCGCATTGCGGCCGAGGCTTCTCGCCTGGCGCACTACAACAAGCGCTCGACCATCACGTCCCGCGAGATCCAGACCGCTGTGCGGCTGTTGCTGCCTGGCGAGCTGGCCAAGCACGCCGTGAGCGAGGGCACGAAGGCGGTGACCAAGTACACGAGCTCCAAGTAAGGAGGTGGCTCTGGAGTGGAAGGAAGGATGGAGAAGGCTCCTCCGTTGCGAGAGCGGCAAAACGGCCCTTTTCAGGGCCACCAACTTGCCTTTTGCGGGAAGGGCGGAATTGTTGTTGTTGTTGTTTGTGTGGACGGCTGTGATGTATGTGTGCATTTTGATTGTGGGTGGGGGGGGGGGGGCGCGTCAAAGCGTGTTGCGGGGGACGGCCACGAGGTTGGTCGCCGTGGCGTGGAATGGTGGCACGCCTCGTTGGAGTGGTTTTGACCCATTGGTGGTGGTGTGTGTGTGTTACCTGTCTGCGAGGGGGGACAGTGCGATCGGCGACTTTTGTGTCACCGTAACGACGGCCGTTTGCGGGTTTGTTTTTTGCACATCATACATGGCGAGGGTGAAATGTGAAATGTTTTTGTTTGGTTTTTTTTTGCCGCCCACTATTCCCTTTGCTGTACGCCGAGTTTGACAATGGTGCGACGTAACTGCAGCGTGGAGGTGTGTGAGTGACGTTGAAATTGAACGTGCCATTAAGACGCATTGTTGTTGTATTGTACTGTACGTGTACGGCGACACGCACGATGATGTACCATTCGACTCTGATTTTTGATAGCCGTGTCTGACTGATTGCGTACGACGCACGCACACCGATGTCGTCATTCAAGATGCACGCGTGTCCAGTGCAGTACAGTAAGCGCGACGCTAGACGGCGGCGGCGGCGGCGGCGGCGGCGGCGGCGGTCGTCGTTTGTTTGGCGAATGTCTGTACACGTGTTTGTCTGTGTCCATCCGGTATGTATGTGTTTGTTTGAAAGTGTTTTGTGTGTCGGTGACGTGGTCCGATCCGTCGCCCCCTGAGTAACTGTCGATCGGCGCGATAGACCGGCGTCACGCAACTGAACCGAAGTCTTGGGCACACCCGTCATACTGTTGTACACCGTCGCGCTGAGAACGGTGACGAAAGGTTGACTTTGATCGGTCGAATGTCTGGGCAGAACGTGAGGAATGAGGCAAGAGTGCAAGGAGGGGGGGCAAAAGAGAGAGGAAGGGAAAAAGGGGAGAAACGCATTCGTAGAGCAACGGAACGTTCCCGTGTCGGAGGCGTATTGGAGCCGCACTGAAATGCGTTTAACGGCGGCGCGGCTGCAAGTGTCTGCCGTGGTGAACGTTACCTTTGACGGCTGCATTGGGCTTTGCTTTTGCTTTTGCTTTCGCTTTCGCTTTCGCTTTCCCGGATGTACGTAACGTTTGTTGATATGGTTGTGAGGAAGAGTGTATGACAGTGCCGTGCCGTCCATGTTCGTGTGCCCTCCCATTGTGTGTATGCTATTGTCTGTGTACTTGAATGATGTATGTAGGTGTTAGTGGACATGTTTCACCAGTGGGGGGAAATGGATCGTCGATAGTTGGCGTCACTCTGTCACGGTCGAGATGACGCACCCTCCGTACAGAAAGGTGTCGAGAAAGTGTGTGTGTGTGTGTGTGTGTGTGTGTGTGTGTGCGTCCGTGAATTGGCAGTGTTTGGAGGTGGGCGTGCCCTGCATGTGGCCCGGAAGGCTGTTCGTTTGGCGGTAGTGTTGTGTGGACAGGGGAGGGGCATGCGTAACGCTGCTGGCATGGCATTTCGGGAGATGGGAGGGGGCAAACGAGGAGCGGCGGCCAAAGAAAGGCGGGACGGGGAGGGGCGCGGTGTGGGTGGCTTGCGCCTGTGCTCGGCGTTGTGGTTTGTGCAAAAGAGGAGGAGAAAAACAATGAGTTGCCAGGGAGGGGAGCGGTGTTGTGTTGTGGTTGTCGTGGTGTAGCCGCAGACGCGGCTGTCAGTGAACGTGGCGAGACGGACGGATGCGCGGAGGGGCGGGGGCGGCGCATTTCGCCGGTGCCGTGCCGTGCCGTGCCGTGCCTGACAGCCGCGTGGTCGCTGTGTTGTTGGTGGCGTGGGGGCGAGGAGAGTACCGTACGGGTGTGCTTGTGCGCCGGAAATGGCACACTGCGCCTGCCCGTCTTGGAGGCTGATGGCTGTGGTGTGGAAATGGGGCGCGGTGATGTTGAAGCAGTTGAAGAACAGAAAAGAAACCAAGAAAACGGGAGGCGTGATGCGGCGGTGGTGGTGAGAGCGGGAAAAACAAAACAAACAAAAAAAAAAACAACAAAAAAAAGAAGGAAAAACAACAAGAAACAAAAAAGAAAACAAAAAGTCTATCAATATTAGAATGTAAATGGAAATGGAAATGGACCCAGGTATAACCTCCCTGCACAAATAGCAGAGAGTCCGATGATAATAGAAATGTGCCAGAATGTTAACGTCCCTACAAAACAAACCCAACGATAATATTAATGAAAGAATGAACCGTATGTAACATTGCAACAGACATAATGAAACCTGATAAATTGTATAAGGGCAGCAGCGTTGACCTTTGGCCCTGTATTCAGAATAAAAAGAGCCAAAGATCGTCACCCCAATGAAAAAGACACTGAAACACGTATGTAACATAGCAGCGATGGCGAGACATTGTAGCATCTGTGACCAGAGAGTTTGCGCTGGACCGCGCGAGTGTTGCGAGCGGTTCTCAGTCAGTCAGTCAGTCAGTCAGTCAGTCGGTCGGTCGTTGCGAGTCTGTAGGTCTGTCTAGTTGAGGGCTGTACTCTGTCAGTAGTCGTCGCGTGCAGTACGCTAATAGTCGTCATGCAGAGCGGTCGGTCAGTAGTAGCAGCCGAGTGCGGTTGTGTGATGTAGGCGGTCGGCAACACTGGTCAAGATGGTGAATAAGGTATACTGTGAATTAATATAATCATTAGATAATGAACAATTTTATTTATTGTAATTATTCTCCAACAAGTTCCCCAATAATAATTTTTATTTCAAAAGCATTTTTCAAACATTTAATTTTTTATTGAACTGAAGAGTTCGTTGCACTTCACATTTCATTCCACTTCTTTGAAGAAAAATTTCACTAAAATCACAAAAAAAAAAGAGAATATTATTATTTGCAATGCAGTTCCTCCAAGCGCTGCGCAACAAACAAGAGCAGAAATGTGACATCCATTTATTCTGAGGTAAGACTTTAATTCTGATTGTTTTGCACAGGGCCAAAGACCGATATTTCGGTTTAATTGAAGTTTCTTGTCACTGAACGGACTTTTAAATGTTGTGAAGAATTTATATTTGAGTCAGATTGCGAATTTAACATTTTTGTTGCCATTTTCAATACCTCTCATTGTGGGCGAGGTTACAATTAGCGCAATGTCCATTAGCATCCGTAAATAACATTGTCCATTATTTTAAATTTTGCGGGGAGGTTACAACGCACAAAAAAAAAAAAAACAAAACAAAAAATTGCATTTGTATCCGCTCCTCAATTGTAGATACCCCTTACACAGCTGTGTGCAATGAATGAGTGCTGGCTGGTAATTAATTGCACTCCTTGGAGGGAAATGCCATAGGAAGTAGTCTTTAAAAAGTGAATGTTTTTCGTTAAAAGACAAAAGTTACTTTAGAAAAAAGTAATAGTGGGGCTTTTTGTCGTTGAACAAAATAAGTACAATGAACATACGTTATCAGATTTGCGCAAAATGCAGCTTCACACCACCTTTTGATTATAACACAATATACTATACATCGTCCCGAACCGTGACCAGAGTCGCGAGACGAGCAGAGCACGCCGCCGACGCCCGCTCAGTACAACCGTCCACCCGCTACTACTGTCGACCGACTACTACCTCTCCCGACTCGCGCTACAATATATATAACAACTGTTCCTGGCGACCCGGTGCGTGCCACTACTGTCGTCTGGCGCGGTCCAAGCGCCGACTAGCAACGATAAATAACTCTCTGGTCAGACAGAGATGCTGTCATGCCTCGCCATCGCTCTGGTAATGAATACATACGTGTTGCAGCGTGCGTACCACCGGAACACGCAGTGGCGGAGCCAAAGACTGTGTTGTCGAGGTCGAGTGCGAGCGGGAAGAGAGGCAGCGTCGGCACGGAGATGCAAGCGAGCGCGAGACGCACGGGGGCTGCGGCGTGGCGCGTTTGCGGTCGGCGCCTTTGGTGGCAACGGCCGGGACAAGCAGCGGTGTATGGTGTGGTGCGGGGCGGACAGGGGCGGCGGTGGACGGGGAGGAGGCGGCGCGACGACGGCATGGGGGCGAAAACGGGACGGGGGACGGGGGACGGCGGATGTTGAGAGGCGTCACGCGCGGACAGGACACAGACACAGAGACACACAGATTGGAAAGGGAGGGTGCGCGGTAATAATAGTTGGGAATGTGCGTACCGTGCGGGACGGGAGTGGGCGAGGAACACGGTCGTGGCCCCTGTTTTGGGTGCGTGTGATGACGTCGGTGTGTTGTGGGAAGGGAAGGTGCTGTGGCGGCGGCGCGTAATGGGCGTAGGCCGAAAAGAGAAAGGAACGTCGGCAGTGTGTTGGCAAGCGTCGGTTCGACTGCGACGTTGATGGGCAGGGCAGGGCGAGGTTAATGGTGGTAGGAGTAGGCGTGTGGGCGCACAAAATCTGCCGCTGCAGGCGGTGCCGTAACCGCCATGGCGGGAAGGAGAGAGGGCCAAAGAAAGAAAGAAAGAAAGAAAGAAAGAAGAAAACAAAAAAAAAAAAAAAAAAAAGGAGGAGGGGGGGGGCGAAAGTGGAGAGGCGGTGGTGTGAGAAGGGCGGGGGCGGAAGGAAGGCAGGAAGGACAAGAGGCGAGGCGACGGCTTGCTTTGTGTATCGGTCGGTCTCTGGCTATGCTTCGTTTTCTGCAGCAGGGTCGGTGCGCGGCGTGGCTCGCGGCAGTGGGAACGCCTGGCGGCTGGACGGCCAGCAATGCGGTTGGATGGGCGGCCACAGCACCGCACCTGTGCCCGAGGAGGAGACGCTGGCGGCGGGCCCTGAGGTGAGGCCGGCTCGGCTCGGCTGGGGCTGTGGATGTGTAGGTGTGCGCCGCTGCTGCAACAACGAGTAAAACGCGAGAAGAAGGGATGGCGGTAGAGAGAGGAAAAAAAAAAGGTCGTGTTGTGTTGATGCGCAGGCAGACGCGTACAGAGAGACGAGCCCGGTCTGCAGCAGGGTGTGGCCGTGCCGAGTGCAGAGCAGCGGCGGCTCGGTTCGGTTCGGCCCGGCCCGGCCCGGCCCGGCCCGGCCCGGCCCGGCCCGGCCCGGCCCGGCCCGGCGGGCCGCGCTGTTGTCGCGGACGTGAGCGCCCCCTGGCGGGTGGCCGGAGGCGGCGCGGCGTGTTGGACGTGTGGCTGGTGGCAGTGCACAATTTGCGAGTGGCTGGCGGTGTGGTGTGGCGGTTGGCGCGTCGGGCGGCGGAGAGAGAGAGAGAGGGGGAGGAGAGGTATGTGTTGCGGGCGCCCTTTGCTGCGCTGCGTCGTTGCGTGTGCCGTACAGGGCGGGCGCTTGTCGACTGTGTGGGCGGTGTGGCGAATTGGCGTGAAACGGCTGCCGAGAGGTGTGTGGTAGCGAGCCGGTCGGTGTCAGTGCGAAGGGGAATGTGCGTGCGTTTGGCGGTTTCGGTGTGCTTTTTGCGGCGTGAGAGTGGGGAATTAGTGGGGCCGGCTGTTGTGTTGGTTCCTTGTGTCTTGTGTCGCGTAGCTTGATGGCAACGTGGAAGGACGCCGGTTTCGTTTCGAGCCTTGCGTGTGGTTGTCGACGTTGACTGGTTGGCGTGTGCATGTGTGGGTCGCGAGTGCGTTTTTGGCTGGCTGTGTGTGTGTGTGTGTGTGTGTGTGTGTGTGTGTGTGTGTGTGTTTTGGGGGGGAAGGGGGAGGCGGTGGTGAAAGTGCAGTCGTTGCCACGGGCGCGTCGTCGGGTGGGGCTGGGGCTGTGCGTCGTGGCGGAAAGGTGGTAGGTTGCGGGAAGCGAGCCCGTCGTTGACGGTGTCGCGTGAGTTGTGACTCGAGTGGGGCGCGGGGCGCGGGACAGGAGCAGCGTGCCGCTGCGTCGTGGTCGTCAGCAGAGGCTGTGCGTGTGCTTGTCCTTTTTGTGGGCGGTTCGTGCGAGGCGTTTTTTGTTTCGTGTTGCCCTAGTTGTTAGTTTATTTTTTTTTTGTGTTTGTTATTTTGAGACGACGACTGGTTGGTGGCGTGCGCGCGAAGTGGCGGTGTGCGCTTCCCGTGTCGTTTTGTTTTTGTTTGGTTTTTTTGTTTTTGTGTGTTTTTTTTGTTTGCACTGGGCCCCGGGGGGTGGGTGGGTGCGTGTGTGTCGATTGCCGGCTGGCGAAAGGTGCGCCATCGGCGGGGTGGGTCGCCGGCACAAGTAGAGGCGGCGGCGTTGTTGCTGTTGTTGTGTGGTGTTTGTTTTGTTCGGCTGTGTCGGCGAGCTGTGTTGCGGTGCGTGTGAATGGTGGTGCAAAAGTGCTGGCGTTGGGGCTGCGACTGCGACGGCGGCGAGCCGCGGGCGCGCATGATAGTGATGTTGTGAACAGCGGCTGTGTACGGTAGTGGTGTTGTTGTAGCACGACGTGCATCCGGGCCGGCGCGGAAAGCGCAGTTGCGGGCGGTTGCCCTTCGGTGCCAGCCATGTCGCGTGAGCGGCGGGTTGCTCTGGTGTCGACACGTGGTGCTCTGGGTTGTTGTGTGGTGCCCTTTGGCCGGTGGGGGTGGTTCGCGTGTGTCTCGTTCGCGCTCGGTATCTGGTCGTGGTCGTGCTGCTCCCCCGTCTGTCGGCGGTTTTCGACGTCGTCTGTACGTTTTTGTTCGTTTGCGGCGTGCCTGCCGACGTCGTCCCGTCGCGACCTTTCAACCGAAAGTGTGGCGCCCGAAGGTGAACGAACGTAACCCTGACCTCGGCGCTTTACGCTGAGCCGAGCGAACCGAACCTAACCTGTGGTGTGGCGAGGTGAGCTCAGCCTGTGAGCCCCTAACGTCTACGTAAGGTAAGCTGTCCGGCTGACGCCTCACGTTTGAACGCTTTTTTTTAACCTAGCACTGACCCCTTAACCTAACGTGTAACCTAACCTAACCTCTGACGCCTGACGTGTTTGAATGCTTAACCTAAGTTTGACGCTTAACCTAACCCAAGTCCCCTTAACCTAACCCACGTCCACCTAACCCTAACCTAACCTAGACGTGTAAACGTAATGTGTAACGCGTAACGTGTAAGGTCGGCTGTCGTGTGTGCTGACGGCAGATTGGGTTGGTCTGTAGATTCGGATTGCGGTTTGCCTCGGTCGAGGGGTTGGGTCGGAAGCGGCGAGGGGCGGCGGCGCCTGTTGCGCAGGCGGCGTCCGTTTGCGGCGGGCAATTGTTGATAAACGGCTGTGAATGTTGGCGGGCGAGAGGAGGAGGACGGCGCGCGATGTGGCCCGACGGCTGCGGGCCGATCGGGAAACGGCGGGAGGGCGACGGAAGGCGATGGGGCGGCGGAGGCGCGTTTGCACGGCCGTCATCGCCGCACGCCTCGGCTTGTGTGGCTGTGGCGCCGGCCGCGCTGGCCGGGCTGCCGCGGCGACGGTGTGGGAGTTTTGCCGAAGGTTTGGCCATTGTGGCGGGTCGTCGGCTGGGGCTGTGGGGGCGGCATTTGGGCGGGGGCGGCGATTCTCGGCGGGCCGACCCAGGCTGTAGCGCGCGGTAGCTGCAGTTTGGCCGTGGTTTGCGGCGCTGCCGTGGCGACTGGTTGGCGACTGTGGTGTGGCTGTGTGTAGCCCCATCCTCGGTGGTTTGAAAGGCGCGGGCGGTTGTGGCGCAGGTTTGGGGCTGCTCCGCACAGGCTGTCGGACGTTGGGCGGTAGCAAGCGCGGGAGGCGCGGCGCGGCGGCGCGCAGAGTGGCGGCCGCTCTCTCGGCCGTCCGCGCCCGCCCGCGACACTGGCTGGGCCTTGTGATTCTCTGCTCTGCTGCTGTGCTGTGCTTGCGTGCCTGCCTGCCGTCCCGCTCGCTCTCGCTCTCGCTCTCGCTGTGTGTTACGCGCGTCGTCGAAATGGCAGATCAGGCGGCTACGAACGAGACTGCTGCGGCACCCGCCGCCACCGGCACTACGAAGAAGGCCAAGTCTGCGTCGTCTGCGAAGAAGCCGCGCGCCAAGCCTGCGCACCCGCGCACCTCTGAGATGGTGACGGCCGCCATCAAGAGTCTGAAGGAGCGCGGCGGGTCGTCGCTGCAGGCGATCAAGAAGTACATTGCCGCGCACTACAAGCTGGACGCGGAGAAGCTGGCGCCGTTTATCAAGAAGTACCTCAAGTCGGCCGTCGTGGCGGGCGAGCTGGTGCAGACGAAGGGGAAGGGCGCGTCCGGCTCGTTCAAGCTTGCCGGCGCCGGCGGCGGGGGGGCGGCCGAGGGCGGCAAGGCTCGTGCTGGCGGTGCCAAGAAGAAGCGCGCCGCTCCGGCCAGCAAGGAGAAGAAGGGCGCCCGTGCGGCCGGCGCAAAGAAGGCTGGTGGCGTGAAGGCGGCGACCGGTCGGAAGGCGGGCGCCGCCAAGAAGGCGTCTGCGGCGTCGGCCGCTCCCGCGGGTGCGAAGAAGGCGGCTGCGGCCAAGCCGGCCAAGGCCAAGTCGCCGTCGAAGGCGAAGAAGGCCGCCAAGGTTCCGACGAAGAAGCCGAAGGCGCCGCGCCCGAAGAAGGCGACGACGCCGTCTAAGGCGAAGGCTTCGCCCAAGAAGAAGAAGTAGAGTAGAGGAGAAAGAGATGGGAGAAAGGAAGGGTTTGGCGCTTGACTCCGTCGTCCCCACCCCCCGTCGTCGTCTAGTGGCGCGCAAGAGACGCGCGGCCCAAAACGGCCCTTCTCAGGGCCATCAAAGCACGTCGGGGAAGGTTTTGATTGTCGTGTTGCGTTTGGTGTGGGTGTCTGTCTGTCTGTCTGTCTGGCGTTTCTGTATGCCCGTGGGGATGCTGTTTGCGTGCCGTGGTGGTTGGATTGCGGGGGTCGGTGGCGGGTGTGGGCGGCGGTAGCGGTAAGCGGTGTTGTTGTTGATTGTCGCCGTGTTTGTGGCGGCGGCCGACGGTTGGTTTTCTGTCACGTTGTTTTGTTTGAATACGTTGGTTGGCTTGCCTGCGTTCGTTCTTCTCGGATGTCTGTCTTGTCTAGTCGTGTCTGGTCTTTGTTGTTTTGTTCCTTTGTGTGTGTGTGTGTGTGTGTTATGTTTTGCAACGGGGGGCACGTTGAGATGTGGAAGGAGTCGGCGGGGATTTCGGTGGCGTGTAGAGCGAGCGAGCGCGCCTGCCTGGCCGTTGGCCGTCGGAGTGGAGTGCGGGTTTGTTTTTGTGTTTTCGAAACGAAAGCGGCGGCCGGCCGGCCAGCCACCCGTGCGGTGTGACGTCGGCCGTTGGGTATTGTGCGCTTTGAGCGCCGGGGAGGGATGATGTGTGATTGTTGCGCGCTGCTAAGCAGGCAGGCAGAGTGAGCGGGTGTGGCGGACGGACGGGAAGTGGTGGTTGTTGTTTTTGGGTTGCGGGGCGAGAGGCAGGCGACCGACAAAGTTTGCTCGCGACGGAGAGATGTTAGTGGCCCTGAAAAGGGCCGTTTTTGTTTGTGCGGTGCGGTGCCGCGGCGCGGTTTAGGCGCGCTCGCCGCGGATGCGGCGCGCGAGCTGGATGTCCTTGGGCATGATGGTGACGCGCTTGGCGTGGATTGCGCACAGGTTGGTGTCTTCGAAGAGGCCGACGAGGTAGGCCTCGCTGGCCTCCTGCAGGGCCATGACTGCGGAGCTCTGGAAGCGCAGGTCGGTCTTGAAGTCCTGGGCGATCTCGCGCACTAGGCGCTGGAATGGCAGCTTGCGGATGAGCAGCTCTGTGCTCTTCTGGTAGCGCCTGATTTCTCGCAGGGCGACGGTGCCCGGCCTGTAGCGGTGGGGCTTCTTGACGCCTCCGGTGGCGGGCGCGCTCTTCCTCGCCGCCTTGGTGGCGAGCTGTTTGCGCGGCGCCTTTCCGCCGGTGGACTTGCGGGCCGTTTGCTTTGTGCGGGCCATAGCGGTAGCGGAGCGGCGTGCGTGGAGGTTAGGTGCGGCGCGGCGTCCGGTGCTGCCTTGACAACGGGCCCGCGCGCTCGCACCTTTCTTCATGTGAGGAAGGTTCTTCTCTCTTCCCCGGCGTCTTGCAGTGTGAGCTGTTGAGCTATTCCTGCGGACAAATCTGAGATACAGGTATATGGGGTACATACATAATTTGGGTGGCTTCTTTGATTTACACTTTTTTGGTGCTATGCTATTTTCTTCTATGCTAGGTAGCGATTTTTTTTTTTTTTTTTTTTTTTTTTTTTTTTTTTTTTTTTTTTTTTTTTTTTTTTTTTTTTTTTTTTTTTTCGTTCACACACACATTCATACTCACCACTTAAGGTGATCTCTGGTCACATTCATCCTATCATTCATACTTTTACTACTCGCCCCCTGTTGGTGGCGATACTATTCTAGTTAGGGAGAATATTTACAATATTTGCATTCTTTTGGGGGGGGGTGATTTACAATATCGGGATTGGGTTAACAGGATGGGTGTTGTCGTCTCTTGGTTTATCCCAGCAGCAGGTCCGGCCATCTGGTGTGGATGTTGCGATGCTCTCGGTGTCCAAGGGCAGAGATGAGGGGGTTCTCTGCTGCTGCCGTCCTCTCGTAGAAGGTGTGTGCTGCTTGTCGGAACCTCTCGCGTAGGCGGGGGACCCCGGTCAGTTCGTGGAGCTCCTCGGTTGGGAAGTCCCATGGTAGGTGCAGGGCTCTCTTCAGCGCCCTGTTCTGTACGCGTTGCAGACTTCCGATGTGTTGTTCTGCTGCGTTACCCCACACTACTGCGGCGTACTCTAGGAGTGGCCGCACTAGTGCGAGGTATAGTTTGATGCCCAGCTCCTGCGGTAGTGCGGAGGTGGGATTGAGTATCGGGTACAGCATCCGTAGTCGTCCCATTGCTTTGTCTTTGATATTCTTGACGTGGTCCTTCCATGTAAGACGTCTGTCCAGCGTGACTCCTAGATACAGAGCTGTTCTGCTCCAGGGGACGGCTGTTCCTCGGACTTCTATTGGTGGTAGATTCATTGGAAACTTCCTTCTGCAGATGGGTATTGCTTGGGTCTTCGTCCCATTGAACGCCAGGCGCCACTTCTTCGCCCAGTCGCAGAGGTTGTCTGTGGCTCGTTGAAGTCTGTGCCTGAGAACCCTGGCGCTTCTGTTGCGTGCGTAGAGCGCGGTGTCGTCCGCATAGAGAGCTGTGTGGACGTTGGGTGCTTGTGGGATGTCGCTGGTGTAGAGAGTGTATAGCACTGGGCCTAGTACACTCCCTTGCGGTACTCCAGCTAGGATGTTTCTTCTGGACGATTCTCCATTCGGGACTCTTACATGGAACGTTCTTCCTTCTAGGTAGGACTTTAGTAGCGTCACGTGGGACACTGGGACTCCTCTGTCTAGCAATTTGAACAGCAGGCCTTCATGCCATACCGAGTCAAATGCTCTGGAGACATCTAGGAATACTGCACCGAAGAATTCCCTCCGCTCCATCGCTTCCATGGCCTCTTCTGTCACTCTGAGGAGCTGCTGCGTAGTCGAGTGTCCTGCTCGGAAGCCGGACTGCGTGTTGGGTAGTATCTGGTCCTCATTTACGTGCCGTAGTAGCCTAGCCAGATATAGGCGCTCGAATACTTTCGAGATCGCCGGTAGGAGGCTTATGGGCCTGTAGCTTGCTGGTTGGGTGGCGTCTTTTCCCGGTTTGGGTATTGGTACTACTATTGCATGTTTCCATGTTCTGGGGAACTTCTTTGTCCGCAGTATGGTGTTGAAGGATCTTGCTAACACTGCAGCTGCTTCTTCTGGCATCTCTTTTAGCATCTTGTTTGTGAACAGGTCTATACCTCCCGCTTTTCTTGGGTTTAGGTATCTGAGCTGTATTTTTACTTCCTCTGTGGTGATTTCCTGTATTTGGTCATCTTCGTCCTGGGCTTCCAGGAATCTGGGGAGACGGCTGGTCACCAGTTCGATGTGTTCCGGGTCACTGGGGTCTTCTATCGGGGTGAAATTTTGTGCGAATACATCTGCGAGTGCGTCCGCTTTGCTGTTGGGTTCACACACCTTGTCGTTCGCCACTGTGAGTGGTGGTATTCTCTGGTAGTGGCTCAGGAGGTTCTTTGTGGTTTTCCAGGCCGTCCCATCTTCGATTCGGAGTGCTGATATTCTGGCTGCCCATGTTTGTATCCTGTGGGCCTCCACTGCGGCTTTTATTTCCCTCTGCAACCTATTAACTTGCCTCTTGGTTGCAGGGTTCCTTGTTCTGGTCCACTCCCGGAAGAGCCTGTTCTTGTCGGCTATTGATGCTCTTATTTGCGGTGGGAGGTGGTGTGGTGTGGAGTCTTGTTCTTCTTCTCTTCTTACTGGTGTGGCGGCTACTGCTGCGTCTATGGCTTTCTCCGTCACGTATCTTATGGTTTCTTCTGCTCCGGCTTCTTCTGGGTCGGGTGGGGTGGCTAGATCTTCAGCTAGCAGTTCTCTGTAGTTCTGCCATCGGGTGCCTTTCAGGTCGAGCCCTTCCTTTTGTGGGGCTAGTCCTTCCAGGGCGATGTCGTAGACTACTGGTATGTGGTCTGAGGCCAGTACATCTCGGGTGCTGGCGTGGATGGCCAGGGGGAGCCCTTTTACTAGGGCTACATCCAGTATGTCTGGGTTGTGTTGCCTCGGGTAGTACGTCGGACTGTTGGGTCCGATTATGGTTGCTTGTCTTCTTTCAGCGGCGTTCAGTAGTCTTCTTCCGCTGTTGTTGTTGACTCTCGAGTTCCATGCGTGGTTCTTTGCATTGTAGTCTCCTCCCGCGAAGACGTTCCCTGGGATGGAGAGTAGTGCTTCAATGTCCGCTGGGTCGAGAGCTCCGTTTCTTCGGGGCTGCCTGTAGACGGCGATGAAGTTGATTTTCCCGAATGTCGTGTCCACTGCTACTCCGTTTGCTTCCAGTGTGCTGAGGCGCGGGAGTTCTATAGGGTGGTGCCGGAGCGATCTTCTTACGTAGATGGCCGTCCCTCCCTTGTGCGTCGGTCTGTCCTTCCTATGGCAGTCATAGTTGGGTACTCCTACCCTGACTCCCGGTTTCAGGAAAGTTTCACATATGAGACATATGTCCACGGCTTCGTCGTATAAGAACTGACGAAATTCGCCTGCCTGGTGTGTTATTCCATTGGCATTCCACACGGCGACTCTCAATCCCTGCGCGGGTCTATTTGCCATTTTGGTTTCTTGGGGCTGGGATTGTGTTTGCCATGTATGTGGCTATCTTCTCTGTCACGCTCTTGAGCGTGACGATGGCTTCCATCATGACTGTCATGAGGGAGGCGATGTCTGCGGCTGTGGGTGCGTTTGGGGCCGCGTCTTCTCTGGCGTTGACTTTTTGTTGTTCTTCTGCGCCTGTTGTGGTACCCTGCTGCTCGTGGTGGTCGGGGCTTTGCTGCTCTTCTTCCATCCTCGGTCTCTTCTGTAGGTGGCGGCGGGGCAGCGGTCGCGGTGCTTGTGTGGGCTCCGCCTGGTTTCTTGGTGCTTCTGTTTCCGGGTTCCTGCTGCGCTGGTGGGCTGCTGGGCCAGTGCTGGGAGTGTCCCTCGGCTGGCGGCGGCGGCGGCTCTTCACTGTGTCGGCGTAGCTCGTTCCCGGCTTTCTGTGTGATGCCTCTTGTCTGGCCCGTGCATCAAGCAGGGTCTTGCACCCGCCATAGCTCGCTGGGTGCGCTTCCCCGCAGTTGAAGCATTTGGCCGGTTCTTCACGTGGGACAGGGCACTCGTCGCTGCGGTGGTCTCCCGCGCACCTGACGCACTTCTGCGGTCTGTCGCAGTAGCGAGCCACATGCCCGGGTTGGAGGCACCTGTAGCATTGTGCCTGCTTCTTCTTGGCCCTTGGGTCTTCTACTGTGGTGTCGCAGGCGGCTATGGTTTTGACGTTCCATATCGCCCTATTTTGGGCATTGTTCGTGGCAACTACTTCGAACAATGGCATTGGTCTTCGCGTCCTTGGGGACTTCATCTTGGTCACCGATCTTGTTGTGAACCCCAGGTCTGTCAGTGCCTTTTTCATATTTTCTGCAGTGAAAGAGTGTGGCATACCTCTTATTACCACTCTCAGTGGTTTGTCATTCCCTGACGAGTGGGTGTGGAACGGGATGCTCCTGCGTTTTAATTCCCGCAGGATTTTCACGTAGTCTTCCGCGTTTTTTGTCGTGATTTTGAGGGTGTCCCCTCCTGCTGATTTTACACGGAAGACGTGCGTTGTCGCTTCCTTCAAGCTTTCGTACAGCTCCATGTAAGAGCCACTGTACGTCGCTATGATGGGGGCGATCTTCGAGTTGCTTGTTGCCTGTGCGCTTTTCGCAGCAGCTTCTACAGGGTCTGGTTGTGCTTCTCCCAGCGTTGAGAAGCTGTTTGTTGTGGCTACTGGGGCGGGGGCCGCCTGATTGATGTGGGCTGCCGGCGCTGTCTTCTTGGGGAAGATGAACCCGTCGTTGGTGGGGCTGCGTGCGTCGCAGACCCTCTTGTCAGCGGATTCTTCTTCTTCTTCTGTGCTGGCGACATCCTGCGTCTTCCTTTTGCGGGAGATCGCCTCTTGGTCCATGGGCTCTGGTTCTGCTGCTGCGGGTGCTGCGTCCAGGGCGTCTTCTTCTTCCCCTCCGGCGTCGAGGTTGGGGTATAGCCCCTGCTCGTACCTGGAACTGTTGGGGGTGGTGGCTGCATCTGCAGCGTCGTGGAGGGCAATCAGCAGTTCCTGCTGATCTTCCAGGTGGTCGCTTGGGGATGGCGACGGGGGCGGGAGTTCGAGGTCTTCCCTACTCTCTGTGTACCTGACCATTTTTCGGGGCGTGTAGAAGTGTGGACAAAGATGATAGTGCTAGCCTTTGCCTGGTGGCCGCGGGCTGGTCCCACGTGAAGGGGGCCCTGGACCACTTCTTTCCCTACTCTATCTGCCCTAGGTGGTTTTGCCTTCTTCCTGAAGAACGCAAATACCAACCGAAGAGAGTTTGCATGCAGGTGCACGCTAGAATGGGTGCCAACTTAGTTGGCGACACGACAAGTTTGCTTTTTCTCTTTTCTGTGGACCGAGGTCCCAGAACGAGAATTGTTTCTTCTTTTCTTCTGTGACGAAGTCTGCGGGTGGGAAGGCTCTTCCCTCTTCTTCCGGAATCTCGGAGCTGCTTCTTCTTCCCCTGGCTGGTATCGAGAAGGCTGGCTGCTGCTCCGCTTGCTACTCTACCTTTTTCCCATAGCTAGCTCTATTTGCGACGCAAGCGTCCTCGGGGGAGCGACCCCTGGGATAGAGGTGAGAAGGGCGGTGTCCCGCCGGCTTCTGACGCTGGCAGGGATGCTGCGGACCTTTATACCTTCCGCTGCGGCGCGCTGGTGGCGCTCCTAGCGGCGGGCGGCGGAACTACGGCGTCGTCTTCGGAGCGCGAGGTGCTCGGGCGCGGACGTCCTAGGGAGCGTCCTGGCTTCGGTCGAGTTGGAGATGTCGTCCAATCCGGAGACTGGTCGACTGCACGTCTTCACTGTGCGGACTCACAACTCGAACTACACGACACGGACACAACGGACACACACGGACAACACGGGCCCGCGCGCCTCCGTGCTGCGCTTATATGCCCTCGGTTGCGCGTGGTGGGGGGAGGGCGGGCCAGAGTCTATATAGGGGGGCGGCGGGCGCGCTGGGCGCAGACCGTAGCCGACTCGCCAGCCGCTGCAGCTGCTGTTTGTGCACGTTTTGCTTTGCCCGAGGAAGGAAGGATGACAGGCCGCGGCAAGGGAGGAAAGGGGCTCGGCAAGGGTGGCGCCAAGCGGCACCGCAAGGTGTTGCGCGACAACATCCAGGGCATCACGAAGCCCGCCATCCGCCGCCTGGCTCGCAGGGGCGGCGTGAAGCGCATCTCTGGTCTGATCTACGAGGAGACCCGCGGGGTGCTGAAGGTGTTCCTGGAGAACGTGATCCGCGACGCGGTGACGTACACTGAGCACGCCAAGCGCAAGACTGTGACGGCCATGGACGTGGTGTACGCCCTGAAGAGGCAGGGGCGCACCCTGTACGGTTTCGGCGGTTAGGCTGCGTCGCAGCGGGCGCTGGCCTTCCCGCGGCCGTGCTTGTGGGTGGGAGAGACTAGGAAACGGCCCTTTTCAGGGCCACCACACTGTTCGGAAGTTGAAAAGTGCGAAAGAGTCTGTGTTGTTTGTTTGTTTGTTTCTTTCTTTCCGTTTGAGCGACGTGATGTGACTGGGAGGGGAGAAGGAAAGGAAACGTGTCATGTGGCTGGCTGTGTGTGGGAGCTGCTTCGTTTGTGTTTGTTATTGTGTGTCGTTGTATCGATCGCGACGGAGATGGCGGGCTGTGTGTTGTTGTGCGAGAGGCGGTGATTATTTGCTTGCGTGGTTTGGCTCTGTGTGTTTGCGGCGGCGTTGGGGTTTCCGAGGCAAGGCGTGTGGGCACAGGCGGCCGGATCAGCTGTTTCGTTCGTGTCGACGGCCGTTGCGCGCGGGAGTGGAGGGCGGTGTGTCGACACGCCTCCCTGTAACAATGGTCATTATTGCTGCCGTTGTCGTTTGGAAGGCGACTGCGACCGTGCAAAATGAATGAATGTGTGTGTGTGTGTTTGTTGGGCCACACGGGCTGTGTGGACGACAAGATGGCGGACGTGCGCCGGCGGCGGCTGTGCTGTGAAAGTGCAAAGTTAAAACAAAACAAGGTGCGGCGAGGACGACTGAAATTTTGCTTTGGACGTAGGTTTGTGTGGTGGCCCTGAAAAGGGCCGATTGTTGTGGGCCGGGCCGAGCCGAGCCGGCAAAGCGCGTTGCGTGCAGGGGAGCACGCGGCGCTGCGATTGCCTTGGCCTCCTTTAGGCCTTCTTCTCGGTCTTCTTTGGCAGCAGGACGGCCTGGATGTTGGGCAGGACACCACCCTGTGCGATGGTGACGCCCGACAGGAGCTTGTTGAGCTCCTCGTCGTTGCGGATGGCAAGCTGCAGGTGGCGCGGGATGATGCGCGTCTTCTTGTTGTCGCGGGCCGCGTTTCCGGCCAGCTCGAGCACCTCAGCCGCGAGGTACTCCATGACGGCGGCGAGGTAGACGGGCGCCCCGGCGCCGACGCGCTCTGCGTAGTTTCCCTTGCGCAGGAGGCGGTGGATTCTGCCGACCGGGAACTGGAGCCCAGCCCTGCTTGAGCGGGACTTTGACTTGCCCTTGACTTTGCCTCCCTTTCCGCGTCCGGACATGGCGATGGGCTAGCGACGGTGCACACGAAACGGAAACGAAAACGACCGGTGCGAGCGGCAGCGAGTCGAGCAGCGGAGTGCGTGCCGGCGCAGCCGGGGTGGGGGTGCTTTATGGGCTCGGGTGCGGCGGCCGGTTGCGCGCGCGCCCCATTGGTCGGCGGCCGCAACAGGGCGAGCTGGTAAAGGTGCGGCGGCGGCTGGCGGCGGGTGCCACTGTGTGGGGAGACGCTGACTAGAGCGGAGCGCTTGCTACTGGTGTTGCTGCTGCCGTACGTTCGTTCGAGATGCCGCCCAAGACTAGCGGGAAGGCCGCCAAGAAGGCTGGCAAGGCGCAGAAGAACATTTCGAAGGGCGACAAGAAGAAGAAGCGCAAGAGGAAGGAGAGCTATGCCATCTACATCTACAAGGTGCTGAAGCAGGTGCACCCTGACACGGGCATCTCGTCGAAGGCGATGAGCATCATGAACAGCTTCGTGAACGACATTTTCGAGCGCATTGCGGCCGAGGCTTCTCGCCTGGCGCACTACAACAAGCGCTCGACCATCACGTCCCGCGAGATCCAGACCGCTGTGCGGCTGTTGCTGCCTGGCGAGCTGGCCAAGCACGCCGTGAGCGAGGGCACGAAGGCGGTGACCAAGTACACGAGCTCCAAGTAAGGAGGTGGCTCTGGAGTGGAAGGAAGGATGGAGAAGGCTCCTCCGTTGCGAGAGCGGCAAAACGGCCCTTTTCAGGGCCACCAACTTGCCTTTTGCGGGAAGGGCGGAATTGTTGTTGTTGTTGTTTGTGTGGACGGCTGTGATGTATGTGTGCATTTTGATTGTGGGTGGGGGGGGGGGCGCGTCAAAGCGTGTTGCGGGGGACGGCCACGAGGTTGGTCGCCGTGGCGTGGAATGGTGGCACGCCTCGTTGGAGTGGTTTTGACCCATTGGTGGTGGTGTGTGTGTGTTACCTGTCTGCGAGGGGGGACAGTGCGATCGGCGACTTTTGTGTCACCGTAACGACGGCCGTTTGCGGGTTTGTTTTTTGCACATCATACATGGCGAGGGTGAAATGTGAAATGTTTTTGTTTGGTTTTTTTTTGCCGCCCACTATTCCCTTTGCTGTACGCCGAGTTTGACAATGGTGCGACGTAACTGCAGCGTGGAGGTGTGTGAGTGACGTTGAAATTGAACGTGCCATTAAGACGCATTGTTGTTGTATTGTACTGTACGTGTACGGCGACACGCACGATGATGTACCATTCGACTCTGATTTTTGATAGCCGTGTCTGACTGATTGCGTACGACGCACGCACACCGATGTCGTCATTCAAGATGCACGCGTGTCCAGTGCAGTACAGTAAGCGCGACGCTAGACGGCGGCGGCGGCGGCGGCGGCGGCGGCGGCGGTCGTCGTTTGTTTGGCGAATGTCTGTACACGTGTTTGTCTGTGTCCATCCGGTATGTATGTGTTTGTTTGAAAGTGTTTTGTGTGTCGGTGACGTGGTCCGATCCGTCGCCCCCTGAGTAACTGTCGATCGGCGCGATAGACCGGCGTCACGCAACTGAACCGAAGTCTTGGGCACACCCGTCATACTGTTGTACACCGTCGCGCTGAGAACGGTGACGAAAGGTTGACTTTGATCGGTCGAATGTCTGGGCAGAACGTGAGGAATGAGGCAAGAGTGCAAGGAGGGGGGGCAAAAGAGAGAGGAAGGGAAAAAGGGGAGAAACGCATTCGTAGAGCAACGGAACGTTCCCGTGTCGGAGGCGTATTGGAGCCGCACTGAAATGCGTTTAACGGCGGCGCGGCTGCAAGTGTCTGCCGTGGTGAACGTTACCTTTGACGGCTGCATTGGGCTTTGCTTTTGCTTTTGCTTTCGCTTTCGCTTTCGCTTTCCCGGATGTACGTAACGTTTGTTGATATGGTTGTGAGGAAGAGTGTATGACAGTGCCGTGCCGTCCATGTTCGTGTGCCCTCCCATTGTGTGTATGCTATTGTCTGTGTACTTGAATGATGTATGTAGGTGTTAGTGGACATGTTTCACCAGTGGGGGGAAATGGATCGTCGATAGTTGGCGTCACTCTGTCACGGTCGAGATGACGCACCCTCCGTACAGAAAGGTGTCGAGAAAGTGTGTGTGTGTGTGTGTGTGTGTGTGTGTGTGTGCGTCCGTGAATTGGCAGTGTTTGGAGGTGGGCGTGCCCTGCATGTGGCCCGGAAGGCTGTTCGTTTGGCGGTAGTGTTGTGTGGACAGGGGAGGGGCATGCGTAACGCTGCTGGCATGGCATTTCGGGAGATGGGAGGGGGCAAACGAGGAGCGGCGGCCAAAGAAAGGCGGGACGGGGAGGGGCGCGGTGTGGGTGGCTTGCGCCTGTGCTCGGCGTTGTGGTTTGTGCAAAAGAGGAGGAGAAAAACAATGAGTTGCCAGGGAGGGGAGCGGTGTTGTGTTGTGGTTGTCGTGGTGTAGCCGCAGACGCGGCTGTCAGTGAACGTGGCGAGACGGACGGATGCGCGGAGGGGCGGGGGCGGCGCATTTCGCCGGTGCCGTGCCGTGCCGTGCCGTGCCTGACAGCCGCGTGGTCGCTGTGTTGTTGGTGGCGTGGGGGCGAGGAGAGTACCGTACGGGTGTGCTTGTGCGCCGGAAATGGCACACTGCGCCTGCCCGTCTTGGAGGCTGATGGCTGTGGTGTGGAAATGGGGCGCGGTGATGTTGAAGCAGTTGAAGAACAGAAAAGAAACCAAGAAAACGGGAGGCGTGATGCGGCGGTGGTGGTGAGAGCGGGAAAAACAAAACAAACAAAAAAAAAAACAACAAAAAAAAGAAGGAAAAACAACAAGAAACAAAAAAGAAAACAAAAAGTCTATCAATATTAGAATGTAAATGGAAATGGAAATGGACCCAGGTATAACCTCCCTGCACAAATAGCAGAGAGTCCGATGATAATAGAAATGTGCCAGAATGTTAACGTCCCTACAAAACAAACCCAACGATAATATTAATGAAAGAATGAACCGTATGTAACATTGCAACAGACATAATGAAACCTGATAAATTGTATAAGGGCAGCAGCGTTGACCTTTGGCCCTGTATTCAGAATAAAAAGAGCCAAAGATCGTCACCCCAATGAAAAAGACACTGAAACACGTATGTAACATAGCAGCGATGGCGAGACATTGTAGCATCTGTGACCAGAGAGTTTGCGCTGGACCGCGCGAGTGTTGCGAGCGGTTCTCAGTCAGTCAGTCAGTCAGTCAGTCAGTCGGTCGGTCGTTGCGAGTCTGTAGGTCTGTCTAGTTGAGGGCTGTACTCTGTCAGTAGTCGTCGCGTGCAGTACGCTAATAGTCGTCATGCAGAGCGGTCGGTCAGTAGTAGCAGCCGAGTGCGGTTGTGTGATGTAGGCGGTCGGCAACACTGGTCAAGATGGTGAATAAGGTATACTGTGAATTAATATAATCATTAGATAATGAACAATTTTATTTATTGTAATTATTCTCCAACAAGTTCCCCAATAATAATTTTTATTTCAAAAGCATTTTTCAAACATTTAATTTTTTATTGAACTGAAGAGTTCGTTGCACTTCACATTTCATTCCACTTCTTTGAAGAAAAATTTCACTAAAATCACAAAAAAAAAAGAGAATATTATTATTTGCAATGCAGTTCCTCCAAGCGCTGCGCAACAAACAAGAGCAGAAATGTGACATCCATTTATTCTGAGGTAAGACTTTAATTCTGATTGTTTTGCACAGGGCCAAAGACCGATATTTCGGTTTAATTGAAGTTTCTTGTCACTGAACGGACTTTTAAATGTTGTGAAGAATTTATATTTGAGTCAGATTGCGAATTTAACATTTTTGTTGCCATTTTCAATACCTCTCATTGTGGGCGAGGTTACAATTAGCGCAATGTCCATTAGCATCCGTAAATAACATTGTCCATTATTTTAAATTTTGCGGGGAGGTTACAACGCACAAAAAAAAAAAAAACAAAACAAAAAATTGCATTTGTATCCGCTCCTCAATTGTAGATACCCCTTACACAGCTGTGTGCAATGAATGAGTGCTGGCTGGTAATTAATTGCACTCCTTGGAGGGAAATGCCATAGGAAGTAGTCTTTAAAAAGTGAATGTTTTTCGTTAAAAGACAAAAGTTACTTTAGAAAAAAGTAATAGTGGGGCTTTTTGTCGTTGAACAAAATAAGTACAATGAACATACGTTATCAGATTTGCGCAAAATGCAGCTTCACACCACCTTTTGATTATAACACAATATACTATACATCGTCCCGAACCGTGACCAGAGTCGCGAGACGAGCAGAGCACGCCGCCGACGCCCGCTCAGTACAACCGTCCACCCGCTACTACTGTCGACCGACTACTACCTCTCCCGACTCGCGCTACAATATATATAACAACTGTTCCTGGCGACCCGGTGCGTGCCACTACTGTCGTCTGGCGCGGTCCAAGCGCCGACTAGCAACGATAAATAACTCTCTGGTCAGACAGAGATGCTGTCATGCCTCGCCATCGCTCTGGTAATGAATACATACGTGTTGCAGCGTGCGTACCACCGGAACACGCAGTGGCGGAGCCAAAGACTGTGTTGTCGAGGTCGAGTGCGAGCGGGAAGAGAGGCAGCGTCGGCACGGAGATGCAAGCGAGCGCGAGACGCACGGGGGCTGCGGCGTGGCGCGTTTGCGGTCGGCGCCTTTGGTGGCAACGGCCGGGACAAGCAGCGGTGTATGGTGTGGTGCGGGGCGGACAGGGGCGGCGGTGGACGGGGAGGAGGCGGCGCGACGACGGCATGGGGGCGAAAACGGGACGGGGGACGGGGGACGGCGGATGTTGAGAGGCGTCACGCGCGGACAGGACACAGACACAGAGACACACAGATTGGAAAGGGAGGGTGCGCGGTAATAATAGTTGGGAATGTGCGTACCGTGCGGGACGGGAGTGGGCGAGGAACACGGTCGTGGCCCCTGTTTTGGGTGCGTGTGATGACGTCGGTGTGTTGTGGGAAGGGAAGGTGCTGTGGCGGCGGCGCGTAATGGGCGTAGGCCGAAAAGAGAAAGGAACGTCGGCAGTGTGTTGGCAAGCGTCGGTTCGACTGCGACGTTGATGGGCAGGGCAGGGCGAGGTTAATGGTGGTAGGAGTAGGCGTGTGGGCGCACAAAATCTGCCGCTGCAGGCGGTGCCGTAACCGCCATGGCGGGAAGGAGAGAGGGCCAAAGAAAGAAAGAAAGAAAGAAAGAAAGAAGAAAACAAAAAAAAAAAAAAAAAAAAGGAGGAGGGGGGGGGCGAAAGTGGAGAGGCGGTGGTGTGAGAAGGGCGGGGGCGGAAGGAAGGCAGGAAGGACAAGAGGCGAGGCGACGGCTTGCTTTGTGTATCGGTCGGTCTCTGGCTATGCTTCGTTTTCTGCAGCAGGGTCGGTGCGCGGCGTGGCTCGCGGCAGTGGGAACGCCTGGCGGCTGGACGGCCAGCAATGCGGTTGGATGGGCGGCCACAGCACCGCACCTGTGCCCGAGGAGGAGACGCTGGCGGCGGGCCCTGAGGTGAGGCCGGCTCGGCTCGGCTGGGGCTGTGGATGTGTAGGTGTGCGCCGCTGCTGCAACAACGAGTAAAACGCGAGAAGAAGGGATGGCGGTAGAGAGAGGAAAAAAAAAAGGTCGTGTTGTGTTGATGCGCAGGCAGACGCGTACAGAGAGACGAGCCCGGTCTGCAGCAGGGTGTGGCCGTGCCGAGTGCAGAGCAGCGGCGGCTCGGTTCGGTTCGGCCCGGCCCGGCCCGGCCCGGCCCGGCCCGGCCCGGCCCGGCCCGGCCCGGCCCGGCGGGCCGCGCTGTTGTCGCGGACGTGAGCGCCCCCTGGCGGGTGGCCGGAGGCGGCGCGGCGTGTTGGACGTGTGGCTGGTGGCAGTGCACAATTTGCGAGTGGCTGGCGGTGTGGTGTGGCGGTTGGCGCGTCGGGCGGCGGAGAGAGAGAGAGAGGGGGAGGAGAGGTATGTGTTGCGGGCGCCCTTTGCTGCGCTGCGTCGTTGCGTGTGCCGTACAGGGCGGGCGCTTGTCGACTGTGTGGGCGGTGTGGCGAATTGGCGTGAAACGGCTGCCGAGAGGTGTGTGGTAGCGAGCCGGTCGGTGTCAGTGCGAAGGGGAATGTGCGTGCGTTTGGCGGTTTCGGTGTGCTTTTTGCGGCGTGAGAGTGGGGAATTAGTGGGGCCGGCTGTTGTGTTGGTTCCTTGTGTCTTGTGTCGCGTAGCTTGATGGCAACGTGGAAGGACGCCGGTTTCGTTTCGAGCCTTGCGTGTGGTTGTCGACGTTGACTGGTTGGCGTGTGCATGTGTGGGTCGCGAGTGCGTTTTTGGCTGGCTGTGTGTGTGTGTGTGTGTGTGTGTGTGTGTGTGTGTGTGTGTGTTTTGGGGGGGAAGGGGGAGGCGGTGGTGAAAGTGCAGTCGTTGCCACGGGCGCGTCGTCGGGTGGGGCTGGGGCTGTGCGTCGTGGCGGAAAGGTGGTAGGTTGCGGGAAGCGAGCCCGTCGTTGACGGTGTCGCGTGAGTTGTGACTCGAGTGGGGCGCGGGGCGCGGGACAGGAGCAGCGTGCCGCTGCGTCGTGGTCGTCAGCAGAGGCTGTGCGTGTGCTTGTCCTTTTTGTGGGCGGTTCGTGCGAGGCGTTTTTTGTTTCGTGTTGCCCTAGTTGTTAGTTTATTTTTTTTTTGTGTTTGTTATTTTGAGACGACGACTGGTTGGTGGCGTGCGCGCGAAGTGGCGGTGTGCGCTTCCCGTGTCGTTTTGTTTTTGTTTGGTTTTTTTGTTTTTGTGTGTTTTTTTTGTTTGCACTGGGCCCCGGGGGGTGGGTGGGTGCGTGTGTGTCGATTGCCGGCTGGCGAAAGGTGCGCCATCGGCGGGGTGGGTCGCCGGCACAAGTAGAGGCGGCGGCGTTGTTGCTGTTGTTGTGTGGTGTTTGTTTTGTTCGGCTGTGTCGGCGAGCTGTGTTGCGGTGCGTGTGAATGGTGGTGCAAAAGTGCTGGCGTTGGGGCTGCGACTGCGACGGCGGCGAGCCGCGGGCGCGCATGATAGTGATGTTGTGAACAGCGGCTGTGTACGGTAGTGGTGTTGTTGTAGCACGACGTGCATCCGGGCCGGCGCGGAAAGCGCAGTTGCGGGCGGTTGCCCTTCGGTGCCAGCCATGTCGCGTGAGCGGCGGGTTGCTCTGGTGTCGACACGTGGTGCTCTGGGTTGTTGTGTGGTGCCCTTTGGCCGGTGGGGGTGGTTCGCGTGTGTCTCGTTCGCGCTCGGTATCTGGTCGTGGTCGTGCTGCTCCCCCGTCTGTCGGCGGTTTTCGACGTCGTCTGTACGTTTTTGTTCGTTTGCGGCGTGCCTGCCGACGTCGTCCCGTCGCGACCTTTCAACCGAAAGTGTGGCGCCCGAAGGTGAACGAACGTAACCCTGACCTCGGCGCTTTACGCTGAGCCGAGCGAACCGAACCTAACCTGTGGTGTGGCGAGGTGAGCTCAGCCTGTGAGCCCCTAACGTCTACGTAAGGTAAGCTGTCCGGCTGACGCCTCACGTTTGAACGCTTTTTTTTAACCTAGCACTGACCCCTTAACCTAACGTGTAACCTAACCTAACCTCTGACGCCTGACGTGTTTGAATGCTTAACCTAAGTTTGACGCTTAACCTAACCCAAGTCCCCTTAACCTAACCCACGTCCACCTAACCCTAACCTAACCTAGACGTGTAAACGTAATGTGTAACGCGTAACGTGTAAGGTCGGCTGTCGTGTGTGCTGACGGCAGATTGGGTTGGTCTGTAGATTCGGATTGCGGTTTGCCTCGGTCGAGGGGTTGGGTCGGAAGCGGCGAGGGGCGGCGGCGCCTGTTGCGCAGGCGGCGTCCGTTTGCGGCGGGCAATTGTTGATAAACGGCTGTGAATGTTGGCGGGCGAGAGGAGGAGGACGGCGCGCGATGTGGCCCGACGGCTGCGGGCCGATCGGGAAACGGCGGGAGGGCGACGGAAGGCGATGGGGCGGCGGAGGCGCGTTTGCACGGCCGTCATCGCCGCACGCCTCGGCTTGTGTGGCTGTGGCGCCGGCCGCGCTGGCCGGGCTGCCGCGGCGACGGTGTGGGAGTTTTGCCGAAGGTTTGGCCATTGTGGCGGGTCGTCGGCTGGGGCTGTGGGGGCGGCATTTGGGCGGGGGCGGCGATTCTCGGCGGGCCGACCCAGGCTGTAGCGCGCGGTAGCTGCAGTTTGGCCGTGGTTTGCGGCGCTGCCGTGGCGACTGGTTGGCGACTGTGGTGTGGCTGTGTGTAGCCCCATCCTCGGTGGTTTGAAAGGCGCGGGCGGTTGTGGCGCAGGTTTGGGGCTGCTCCGCACAGGCTGTCGGACGTTGGGCGGTAGCAAGCGCGGGAGGCGCGGCGCGGCGGCGCGCAGAGTGGCGGCCGCTCTCTCGGCCGTCCGCGCCCGCCCGCGACACTGGCTGGGCCTTGTGATTCTCTGCTCTGCTGCTGTGCTGTGCTTGCGTGCCTGCCTGCCGTCCCGCTCGCTCTCGCTCTCGCTCTCGCTGTGTGTTACGCGCGTCGTCGAAATGGCAGATCAGGCGGCTACGAACGAGACTGCTGCGGCACCCGCCGCCACCGGCACTACGAAGAAGGCCAAGTCTGCGTCGTCTGCGAAGAAGCCGCGCGCCAAGCCTGCGCACCCGCGCACCTCTGAGATGGTGACGGCCGCCATCAAGAGTCTGAAGGAGCGCGGCGGGTCGTCGCTGCAGGCGATCAAGAAGTACATTGCCGCGCACTACAAGCTGGACGCGGAGAAGCTGGCGCCGTTTATCAAGAAGTACCTCAAGTCGGCCGTCGTGGCGGGCGAGCTGGTGCAGACGAAGGGGAAGGGCGCGTCCGGCTCGTTCAAGCTTGCCGGCGCCGGCGGCGGGGGGGCGGCCGAGGGCGGCAAGGCTCGTGCTGGCGGTGCCAAGAAGAAGCGCGCCGCTCCGGCCAGCAAGGAGAAGAAGGGCGCCCGTGCGGCCGGCGCAAAGAAGGCTGGTGGCGTGAAGGCGGCGACCGGTCGGAAGGCGGGCGCCGCCAAGAAGGCGTCTGCGGCGTCGGCCGCTCCCGCGGGTGCGAAGAAGGCGGCTGCGGCCAAGCCGGCCAAGGCCAAGTCGCCGTCGAAGGCGAAGAAGGCCGCCAAGGTTCCGACGAAGAAGCCGAAGGCGCCGCGCCCGAAGAAGGCGACGACGCCGTCTAAGGCGAAGGCTTCGCCCAAGAAGAAGAAGTAGAGTAGAGGAGAAAGAGATGGGAGAAAGGAAGGGTTTGGCGCTTGACTCCGTCGTCCCCACCCCCCGTCGTCGTCTAGTGGCGCGCAAGAGACGCGCGGCCCAAAACGGCCCTTCTCAGGGCCATCAAAGCACGTCGGGGAAGGTTTTGATTGTCGTGTTGCGTTTGGTGTGGGTGTCTGTCTGTCTGTCTGTCTGGCGTTTCTGTATGCCCGTGGGGATGCTGTTTGCGTGCCGTGGTGGTTGGATTGCGGGGGTCGGTGGCGGGTGTGGGCGGCGGTAGCGGTAAGCGGTGTTGTTGTTGATTGTCGCCGTGTTTGTGGCGGCGGCCGACGGTTGGTTTTCTGTCACGTTGTTTTGTTTGAATACGTTGGTTGGCTTGCCTGCGTTCGTTCTTCTCGGATGTCTGTCTTGTCTAGTCGTGTCTGGTCTTTGTTGTTTTGTTCCTTTGTGTGTGTGTGTGTGTGTGTGTGTGTGTGTGTGTGTGTTATGTTTTGCAACGGGGGGCACGTTGAGATGTGGAAGGAGTCGGCGGGGATTTCGGTGGCGTGTAGAGCGAGCGAGCGCGCCTGCCTGGCCGTTGGCCGTCGGAGTGGAGTGCGGGTTTGTTTTTGTGTTTTCGAAACGAAAGCGGCGGCCGGCCGGCCAGCCACCCGTGCGGTGTGACGTCGGCCGTTGGGTATTGTGCGCTTTGAGCGCCGGGGAGGGATGATGTGTGATTGTTGCGCGCTGCTAAGCAGGCAGGCAGAGTGAGCGGGTGTGGCGGACGGACGGGAAGTGGTGGTTGTTGTTTTTGGGTTGCGGGGCGAGAGGCAGGCGACCGACAAAGTTTGCTCGCGACGGAGAGATGTTAGTGGCCCTGAAAAGGGCCGTTTTTGTTTGTGCGGTGCGGTGCCGCGGCGCGGTTTAGGCGCGCTCGCCGCGGATGCGGCGCGCGAGCTGGATGTCCTTGGGCATGATGGTGACGCGCTTGGCGTGGATTGCGCACAGGTTGGTGTCTTCGAAGAGGCCGACGAGGTAGGCCTCGCTGGCCTCCTGCAGGGCCATGACTGCGGAGCTCTGGAAGCGCAGGTCGGTCTTGAAGTCCTGGGCGATCTCGCGCACTAGGCGCTGGAATGGCAGCTTGCGGATGAGCAGCTCTGTGCTCTTCTGGTAGCGCCTGATTTCTCGCAGGGCGACGGTGCCCGGCCTGTAGCGGTGGGGCTTCTTGACGCCTCCGGTGGCGGGCGCGCTCTTCCTCGCCGCCTTGGTGGCGAGCTGTTTGCGCGGCGCCTTTCCGCCGGTGGACTTGCGGGCCGTTTGCTTTGTGCGGGCCATAGCGGTAGCGGAGCGGCGTGCGTGGAGGTTAGGTGCGGCGCGGCGTCCGGTGCTGCCTTGACAACGGGCCCGCGCGCCTCCGTGCTGCGCTTATATGCCCTCGGTTGCGCGTGGTGGGGGGAGGGCGGGCCAGAGTCTATATAGGGGGGCGGCGGGCGCGCTGGGCGCAGACCGTAGCCGACTCGCCAGCCGCTGCAGCTGCTGTTTGTGCACGTTTTGCTTTGCCCGAGGAAGGAAGGATGACAGGCCGCGGCAAGGGAGGAAAGGGGCTCGGCAAGGGTGGCGCCAAGCGGCACCGCAAGGTGTTGCGCGACAACATCCAGGGCATCACGAAGCCCGCCATCCGCCGCCTGGCTCGCAGGGGCGGCGTGAAGCGCATCTCTGGTCTGATCTACGAGGAGACCCGCGGGGTGCTGAAGGTGTTCCTGGAGAACGTGATCCGCGACGCGGTGACGTACACTGAGCACGCCAAGCGCAAGACTGTGACGGCCATGGACGTGGTGTACGCCCTGAAGAGGCAGGGGCGCACCCTGTACGGTTTCGGCGGTTAGGCTGCGTCGCAGCGGGCGCTGGCCTTCCCGCGGCCGTGCTTGTGGGTGGGAGAGACTAGGAAACGGCCCTTTTCAGGGCCACCACACTGTTCGGAAGTTGAAAAGTGCGAAAGAGTCTGTGTTGTTTGTTTGTTTGTTTCTTTCTTTCCGTTTGAGCGACGTGATGTGACTGGGAGGGGAGAAGGAAAGGAAACGTGTCATGTGGCTGGCTGTGTGTGGGAGCTGCTTCGTTTGTGTTTGTTATTGTGTGTCGTTGTATCGATCGCGACGGAGATGGCGGGCTGTGTGTTGTTGTGCGAGAGGCGGTGATTATTTGCTTGCGTGGTTTGGCTCTGTGTGTTTGCGGCGGCGTTGGGGTTTCCGAGGCAAGGCGTGTGGGCACAGGCGGCCGGATCAGCTGTTTCGTTCGTGTCGACGGCCGTTGCGCGCGGGAGTGGAGGGCGGTGTGTCGACACGCCTCCCTGTAACAATGGTCATTATTGCTGCCGTTGTCGTTTGGAAGGCGACTGCGACCGTGCAAAATGAATGAATGTGTGTGTGTGTGTTTGTTGGGCCACACGGGCTGTGTGGACGACAAGATGGCGGACGTGCGCCGGCGGCGGCTGTGCTGTGAAAGTGCAAAGTTAAAACAAAACAAGGTGCGGCGAGGACGACTGAAATTTTGCTTTGGACGTAGGTTTGTGTGGTGGCCCTGAAAAGGGCCGATTGTTGTGGGCCGGGCCGAGCCGAGCCGGCAAAGCGCGTTGCGTGCAGGGGAGCACGCGGCGCTGCGATTGCCTTGGCCTCCTTTAGGCCTTCTTCTCGGTCTTCTTTGGCAGCAGGACGGCCTGGATGTTGGGCAGGACACCACCCTGTGCGATGGTGACGCCCGACAGGAGCTTGTTGAGCTCCTCGTCGTTGCGGATGGCAAGCTGCAGGTGGCGCGGGATGATGCGCGTCTTCTTGTTGTCGCGGGCCGCGTTTCCGGCCAGCTCGAGCACCTCAGCCGCGAGGTACTCCATGACGGCGGCGAGGTAGACGGGCGCCCCGGCGCCGACGCGCTCTGCGTAGTTTCCCTTGCGCAGGAGGCGGTGGATTCTGCCGACCGGGAACTGGAGCCCAGCCCTGCTTGAGCGGGACTTTGACTTGCCCTTGACTTTGCCTCCCTTTCCGCGTCCGGACATGGCGATGGGCTAGCGACGGTGCACACGAAACGGAAACGAAAACGACCGGTGCGAGCGGCAGCGAGTCGAGCAGCGGAGTGCGTGCCGGCGCAGCCGGGGTGGGGGTGCTTTATGGGCTCGGGTGCGGCGGCCGGTTGCGCGCGCGCCCCATTGGTCGGCGGCCGCAACAGGGCGAGCTGGTAAAGGTGCGGCGGCGGCTGGCGGCGGGTGCCACTGTGTGGGGAGACGCTGACTAGAGCGGAGCGCTTGCTACTGGTGTTGCTGCTGCCGTACGTTCGTTCGAGATGCCGCCCAAGACTAGCGGGAAGGCCGCCAAGAAGGCTGGCAAGGCGCAGAAGAACATTTCGAAGGGCGACAAGAAGAAGAAGCGCAAGAGGAAGGAGAGCTATGCCATCTACATCTACAAGGTGCTGAAGCAGGTGCACCCTGACACGGGCATCTCGTCGAAGGCGATGAGCATCATGAACAGCTTCGTGAACGACATTTTCGAGCGCATTGCGGCCGAGGCTTCTCGCCTGGCGCACTACAACAAGCGCTCGACCATCACGTCCCGCGAGATCCAGACCGCTGTGCGGCTGTTGCTGCCTGGCGAGCTGGCCAAGCACGCCGTGAGCGAGGGCACGAAGGCGGTGACCAAGTACACGAGCTCCAAGTAAGGAGGTGGCTCTGGAGTGGAAGGAAGGATGGAGAAGGCTCCTCCGTTGCGAGAGCGGCAAAACGGCCCTTTTCAGGGCCACCAACTTGCCTTTTGCGGGAAGGGCGGAATTGTTGTTGTTGTTGTTTGTGTGGACGGCTGTGATGTATGTGTGCATTTTGATTGTGGGTGGGGGGGGGGGGCGCGTCAAAGCGTGTTGCGGGGGACGGCCACGAGGTTGGTCGCCGTGGCGTGGAATGGTGGCACGCCTCGTTGGAGTGGTTTTGACCCATTGGTGGTGGTGTGTGTGTGTTACCTGTCTGCGAGGGGGGACAGTGCGATCGGCGACTTTTGTGTCACCGTAACGACGGCCGTTTGCGGGTTTGTTTTTTGCACATCATACATGGCGAGGGTGAAATGTGAAATGTTTTTGTTTGGTTTTTTTTTGCCGCCCACTATTCCCTTTGCTGTACGCCGAGTTTGACAATGGTGCGACGTAACTGCAGCGTGGAGGTGTGTGAGTGACGTTGAAATTGAACGTGCCATTAAGACGCATTGTTGTTGTATTGTACTGTACGTGTACGGCGACACGCACGATGATGTACCATTCGACTCTGATTTTTGATAGCCGTGTCTGACTGATTGCGTACGACGCACGCACACCGATGTCGTCATTCAAGATGCACGCGTGTCCAGTGCAGTACAGTAAGCGCGACGCTAGACGGCGGCGGCGGCGGCGGCGGCGGCGGCGGCGGTCGTCGTTTGTTTGGCGAATGTCTGTACACGTGTTTGTCTGTGTCCATCCGGTATGTATGTGTTTGTTTGAAAGTGTTTTGTGTGTCGGTGACGTGGTCCGATCCGTCGCCCCCTGAGTAACTGTCGATCGGCGCGATAGACCGGCGTCACGCAACTGAACCGAAGTCTTGGGCACACCCGTCATACTGTTGTACACCGTCGCGCTGAGAACGGTGACGAAAGGTTGACTTTGATCGGTCGAATGTCTGGGCAGAACGTGAGGAATGAGGCAAGAGTGCAAGGAGGGGGGGCAAAAGAGAGAGGAAGGGAAAAAGGGGAGAAACGCATTCGTAGAGCAACGGAACGTTCCCGTGTCGGAGGCGTATTGGAGCCGCACTGAAATGCGTTTAACGGCGGCGCGGCTGCAAGTGTCTGCCGTGGTGAACGTTACCTTTGACGGCTGCATTGGGCTTTGCTTTTGCTTTTGCTTTCGCTTTCGCTTTCGCTTTCCCGGATGTACGTAACGTTTGTTGATATGGTTGTGAGGAAGAGTGTATGACAGTGCCGTGCCGTCCATGTTCGTGTGCCCTCCCATTGTGTGTATGCTATTGTCTGTGTACTTGAATGATGTATGTAGGTGTTAGTGGACATGTTTCACCAGTGGGGGGAAATGGATCGTCGATAGTTGGCGTCACTCTGTCACGGTCGAGATGACGCACCCTCCGTACAGAAAGGTGTCGAGAAAGTGTGTGTGTGTGTGTGTGTGTGTGTGTGTGTGTGCGTCCGTGAATTGGCAGTGTTTGGAGGTGGGCGTGCCCTGCATGTGGCCCGGAAGGCTGTTCGTTTGGCGGTAGTGTTGTGTGGACAGGGGAGGGGCATGCGTAACGCTGCTGGCATGGCATTTCGGGAGATGGGAGGGGGCAAACGAGGAGCGGCGGCCAAAGAAAGGCGGGACGGGGAGGGGCGCGGTGTGGGTGGCTTGCGCCTGTGCTCGGCGTTGTGGTTTGTGCAAAAGAGGAGGAGAAAAACAATGAGTTGCCAGGGAGGGGAGCGGTGTTGTGTTGTGGTTGTCGTGGTGTAGCCGCAGACGCGGCTGTCAGTGAACGTGGCGAGACGGACGGATGCGCGGAGGGGCGGGGGCGGCGCATTTCGCCGGTGCCGTGCCGTGCCGTGCCGTGCCTGACAGCCGCGTGGTCGCTGTGTTGTTGGTGGCGTGGGGGCGAGGAGAGTACCGTACGGGTGTGCTTGTGCGCCGGAAATGGCACACTGCGCCTGCCCGTCTTGGAGGCTGATGGCTGTGGTGTGGAAATGGGGCGCGGTGATGTTGAAGCAGTTGAAGAACAGAAAAGAAACCAAGAAAACGGGAGGCGTGATGCGGCGGTGGTGGTGAGAGCGGGAAAAACAAAACAAACAAAAAAAAAAACAACAAAAAAAAGAAGGAAAAACAACAAGAAACAAAAAAGAAAACAAAAAGTCTATCAATATTAGAATGTAAATGGAAATGGAAATGGACCCAGGTATAACCTCCCTGCACAAATAGCAGAGAGTCCGATGATAATAGAAATGTGCCAGAATGTTAACGTCCCTACAAAACAAACCCAACGATAATATTAATGAAAGAATGAACCGTATGTAACATTGCAACAGACATAATGAAACCTGATAAATTGTATAAGGGCAGCAGCGTTGACCTTTGGCCCTGTATTCAGAATAAAAAGAGCCAAAGATCGTCACCCCAATGAAAAAGACACTGAAACACGTATGTAACATAGCAGCGATGGCGAGACATTGTAGCATCTGTGACCAGAGAGTTTGCGCTGGACCGCGCGAGTGTTGCGAGCGGTTCTCAGTCAGTCAGTCAGTCAGTCAGTCAGTCGGTCGGTCGTTGCGAGTCTGTAGGTCTGTCTAGTTGAGGGCTGTACTCTGTCAGTAGTCGTCGCGTGCAGTACGCTAATAGTCGTCATGCAGAGCGGTCGGTCAGTAGTAGCAGCCGAGTGCGGTTGTGTGATGTAGGCGGTCGGCAACACTGGTCAAGATGGTGAATAAGGTATACTGTGAATTAATATAATCATTAGATAATGAACAATTTTATTTATTGTAATTATTCTCCAACAAGTTCCCCAATAATAATTTTTATTTCAAAAGCATTTTTCAAACATTTAATTTTTTATTGAACTGAAGAGTTCGTTGCACTTCACATTTCATTCCACTTCTTTGAAGAAAAATTTCACTAAAATCACAAAAAAAAAAGAGAATATTATTATTTGCAATGCAGTTCCTCCAAGCGCTGCGCAACAAACAAGAGCAGAAATGTGACATCCATTTATTCTGAGGTAAGACTTTAATTCTGATTGTTTTGCACAGGGCCAAAGACCGATATTTCGGTTTAATTGAAGTTTCTTGTCACTGAACGGACTTTTAAATGTTGTGAAGAATTTATATTTGAGTCAGATTGCGAATTTAACATTTTTGTTGCCATTTTCAATACCTCTCATTGTGGGCGAGGTTACAATTAGCGCAATGTCCATTAGCATCCGTAAATAACATTGTCCATTATTTTAAATTTTGCGGGGAGGTTACAACGCACAAAAAAAAAAAAAACAAAACAAAAAATTGCATTTGTATCCGCTCCTCAATTGTAGATACCCCTTACACAGCTGTGTGCAATGAATGAGTGCTGGCTGGTAATTAATTGCACTCCTTGGAGGGAAATGCCATAGGAAGTAGTCTTTAAAAAGTGAATGTTTTTCGTTAAAAGACAAAAGTTACTTTAGAAAAAAGTAATAGTGGGGCTTTTTGTCGTTGAACAAAATAAGTACAATGAACATACGTTATCAGATTTGCGCAAAATGCAGCTTCACACCACCTTTTGATTATAACACAATATACTATACATCGTCCCGAACCGTGACCAGAGTCGCGAGACGAGCAGAGCACGCCGCCGACGCCCGCTCAGTACAACCGTCCACCCGCTACTACTGTCGACCGACTACTACCTCTCCCGACTCGCGCTACAATATATATAACAACTGTTCCTGGCGACCCGGTGCGTGCCACTACTGTCGTCTGGCGCGGTCCAAGCGCCGACTAGCAACGATAAATAACTCTCTGGTCAGACAGAGATGCTGTCATGCCTCGCCATCGCTCTGGTAATGAATACATACGTGTTGCAGCGTGCGTACCACCGGAACACGCAGTGGCGGAGCCAAAGACTGTGTTGTCGAGGTCGAGTGCGAGCGGGAAGAGAGGCAGCGTCGGCACGGAGATGCAAGCGAGCGCGAGACGCACGGGGGCTGCGGCGTGGCGCGTTTGCGGTCGGCGCTTTGGTGGCAACGGCCGGGACAAGCAGCGGTGTATGGTGTGGTGCGGGGCGGACAGGGGCGGCGGTGGACGGGGAGGAGGCGGCGCGACGACGGCATGGGGGCGAAAACGGGACGGGGGACGGGGGACGGCGGATGTTGAGAGGCGTCACGCGCGGACAGGACACAGACACAGAGACACACAGATTGGAAAGGGAGGGTGCGCGGTAATAATAGTTGGGAATGTGCGTACCGTGCGGGACGGGAGTGGGCGAGGAACACGGTCGTGGCCCCTGTTTTGGGTGCGTGTGATGACGTCGGTGTGTTGTGGGAAGGGAAGGTGCTGTGGCGGCGGCGCGTAATGGGCGTAGGCCGAAAAGAGAAAGGAACGTCGGCAGTGTGTTGGCAAGCGTCGGTTCGACTGCGACGTTGATGGGCAGGGCAGGGCGAGGTTAATGGTGGTAGGAGTAGGCGTGTGGGCGCACAAAATCTGCCGCTGCAGGCGGTGCCGTAACCGCCATGGCGGAAGGAGAGAGGGCCAAAGAAAGAAAGAAAGAAAGAAAGAAAGAAGAAAACAAAAAAAAAAAAAAAAAAAAGGAGGAGGGGGGGGGGCGAAAGTGGAGAGGCGGTGGTGTGAGAAGGGCGGGGGCGGAAGGAAGGCAGGAAGGACAAGAGGCGAGGCGACGGCTTGCTTTGTGTATCGGTCGGTCTCTGGCTATGCTTCGTTTTCTGCAGCAGGGTCGGTGCGCGGCGTGGCTCGCGGCAGTGGGAACGCCTGGCGGCTGGACGGCCAGCAATGCGGTTGGATGGGCGGCCACAGCACCGCACCTGTGCCCGAGGAGGAGACGCTGGCGGCGGGCCCTGAGGTGAGGCCGGCTCGGCTCGGCTGGGGCTGTGGATGTGTAGGTGTGCGCCGCTGCTGCAACAACGAGTAAAACGCGAGAAGAAGGGATGGCGGTAGAGAGAGGAAAAAAAAAAGGTCGTGTTGTGTTGATGCGCAGGCAGACGCGTACAGAGAGACGAGCCCGGTCTGCAGCAGGGTGTGGCCGTGCCGAGTGCAGAGCAGCGGCGGCTCGGTTCGGTTCGGCCCGGCCCGGCCCGGCCCGGCCCGGCCCGGCCCGGCCCGGCCCGGCCCGGCCCGGCGGGCCGCGCTGTTGTCGCGGACGTGAGCGCCCCCTGGCGGGTGGCCGGAGGCGGCGCGGCGTGTTGGACGTGTGGCTGGTGGCAGTGCACAATTTGCGAGTGGCTGGCGGTGTGGTGTGGCGGTTGGCGCGTCGGGCGGCGGAGAGAGAGAGAGAGGGGGAGGAGAGGTATGTGTTGCGGGCGCCCTTTGCTGCGCTGCGTCGTTGCGTGTGCCGTACAGGGCGGGCGCTTGTCGACTGTGTGGGCGGTGTGGCGAATTGGCGTGAAA
>NW_025726896.1:0-43667 GCF_021461385.2 Schistocerca piceifrons | reverse complement strand
GAAATTGCAGTAATTGTCTCAGTTTGAGGGAGAATGTGCTAACCAAGTTCGCCAGGAAGTCTTTGAAAACGACAAAACAGTACGAATCGGCAGATATGTTCTGAAATACGTCAGCGCCTGTTGTTGTGTAGCGGTGTACAATTCCTACTTCGATATGTAATCATAAAGTTATTCTTTAGTCGTCTCGTCTCGTCTCCTCATCTCCTGCAGACGTTTCTTGTGCTTGCGCTGTTATATGGGCCACGACCCGAGCGGCAGCGAGCGGCAGTCGAGCAAAGTCGGGACAAGTCGGGACGGGGACAGGGACAGCGATAGGAATGGTGCGAATGCACTGCAAATTACGCAAACATCTCGTCTGATGCGAGGAAGCTCACATCGCCAGCAGTGGCGCCCTCCAACAGGAACTTCCACACCCCGTACAGGCCATACGCCGGTCGGCCGCGCGCCAGCCATCCACTGGACACCAGGGACAAGATGCGTCTTCCGCGAGTGTCGAAGGCTGCACGCGCCAAGCGGATGACAGGAGGTGCAACGAGAAGCTGCGCGTCTCACACACACGGCGGCGCGCCCGCTAGTTCGGCAGTCGCTCTGCTGGCACGTCGGATTGCGGAAGGAAGTGCTTACAATTACAATTCTGTTCATGTTTTATGTTGTAAAGTTGTTACCTTGTAACGATGTAATGTTAATAAATAAATTTATAAAGCTCACAAAAAAAAAAAAAAAACACGAAGCACGTCCTTCCGGCTCATAAGTTTTGGAACTCAGGATTGCGTTCGCGCTAACGTGACGAATTGTCAATAAAAAAAAAAATGCGGCTGCTTTCGACCGAAAAGTAAGATTTTGTGTGTGTTGGGATAAGAACCGAATGCGAATTCTGCCATGCGCCAACATTATATGGGCGCCAACGGCCATACCATGTTGAGTACACCGGTTCTCGTCCGATCACCGAAGTTAAGCAACATCGGGCGTGGTTAGTACTTGGATGGGTGACCGCCTGGGAACACCACGTGCTGTTGGCTCCCCTTCATTTACTTTTTTTTTTTTTTTTATACCGCCCTCTTTCCATACCACCGTTGTGTTGTGACAAAGATTCTTGCTTAAGCATTTTAAACTACTGTAATGACCATAAAGTACGAAATTGCAGTAATTGTCTCAGTTTGAGGGAGAATGTGCTAACCAAGTTCGCCAGGAAGTCTTTGAAAACGACAAAACAGTACGAATCGGCAGATATGTTCTGAAATACGTCAGCGCCTGTTGTTGTGTAGCGGTGTACAATTCCTACTTCGATATGTAATCATAAAGTTATTCTTTAGTCGTCTCGTCTCGTCTCCTCATCTCCTGCAGACGTTTCTTGTGCTTGCGCTGTTATATGGGCCACGACCCGAGCGGCAGCGAGCGGCAGTCGAGCAAAGTCGGGACAAGTCGGGACGGGGACAGGGACAGCGATAGGAATGGTGCGAATGCACTGCAAATTACGCAAACATCTCGTCTGATGCGAGGAAGCTCACATCGCCAGCAGTGGCGCCCTCCAACAGGAACTTCCACACCCCGTACAGGCCATACGCCGGTCGGCCGCGCGCCAGCCATCCACTGGACACCAGGGACAAGATGCGTCTTCCGCGAGTGTCGAAGGCTGCACGCGCCAAGCGGATGACAGGAGGTGCAACGAGAAGCTGCGCGTCTCACACACACGGCGGCGCGCCCGCTAGTTCGGCAGTCGCTCTGCTGGCACGTCGGATTGCGGAAGGAAGTGCTTACAATTACAATTCTGTTCATGTTTTATGTTGTAAAGTTGTTACCTTGTAACGATGTAATGTTAATAAATAAATTTATAAAGCTCACAAAAAAAAAAAAAAAACACGAAGCACGTCCTTCCGGCTCATAAGTTTTGGAACTCAGGATTGCGTTCGCGCTAACGTGACGAATTGTCAATAAAAAAAAAATGCGGCTGCTTTCGACCGAAAAGTAAGATTTTGTGTGTGTTGGGATAAGAACCGAATGCGAATTCTGCCATGCGCCAACATTATATGGGCGCCAACGGCCATACCAGTTGAGTACACCGGTTCTCGTCCGATCACCGAAGTTAAGCAACATCGGGCGTGGTTAGTACTTGGATGGGTGACCGCCTGGGAACACCACGTGCTGTTGGCTCCCCTTCATTTACTTTTTTTTTTTTTTTTATACCGCCCTCTTTCCATACCACCGTTGTGTTGTGACAAAGATTCTTGCTTAAGCATTTTAAACTACTGTAATGACCATAAAGTACGAAATTGCAGTAATTGTCTCAGTTTGAGGGAGAATGTGCTAACCAAGTTCGCCAGGAAGTCTTTGAAAACGACAAAACAGTACGAATCGGCAGATATGTTCTGAAATACGTCAGCGCCTGTTGTTGTGTAGCGGTGTACAATTCCTACTTCGATATGTAATCATAAAGTTATTCTTTAGTCGTCTCGTCTCGTCTCCTCATCTCCTGCAGACGTTTCTTGTGCTTGCGCTGTTATATGGGCCACGACCCGAGCGGCAGCGAGCGGCAGTCGAGCAAAGTCGGGACAAGTCGGGACGGGGACAGGGACAGCGATAGGAATGGTGCGAATGCACTGCAAATTACGCAAACATCTCGTCTGATGCGAGGAAGCTCACATCGCCAGCAGTGGCGCCCTCCAACAGGAACTTCCACACCCCGTACAGGCCATACGCCGGTCGGCCGCGCGCCAGCCATCCACTGGACACCAGGGACAAGATGCGTCTTCCGCGAGTGTCGAAGGCTGCACGCGCCAAGCGGATGACAGGAGGTGCAACGAGAAGCTGCGCGTCTCACACACACGGCGGCGCGCCCGCTAGTTCGGCAGTCGCTCTGCTGGCACGTCGGATTGCGGAAGGAAGTGCTTACAATTACAATTCTGTTCATGTTTTATGTTGTAAAGTTGTTACCTTGTAACGATGTAATGTTAATAAATAAATTTATAAAGCTCACAAAAAAAAAAAAAAAAACACGAAGCACGTCCTTCCGGCTCATAAGTTTTGGAACTCAGGATTGCGTTCGCGCTAACGTGACGAATTGTCAATAAAAAAAAAATGCGGCTGCTTTCGACCGAAAAGTAAGATTTTGTGTGTGTTGGGATAAGAACCGAATGCGAATTCTGCCATGCGCCAACATTATATGGGCGCCAACGGCCATACCATGTTGAGTACACCGGTTCTCGTCCGATCACCGAAGTTAAGCAACATCGGGCGTGGTTAGTACTTGGATGGGTGACCGCCTGGGAACACCACGTGCTGTTGGCTCCCCTTCATTTACTTTTTTTTTTTTTTTTATACCGCCCTCTTTCCATACCACCGTTGTGTTGTGACAAAGATTCTTGCTTAAGCATTTTAAACTACTGTAATGACCATAAAGTACGAAATTGCAGTAATTGTCTCAGTTTGAGGGAGAATGTGCTAACCAAGTTCGCCAGGAAGTCTTTGAAAACGACAAAACAGTACGAATCGGCAGATATGTTCTGAAATACGTCAGCGCCTGTTGTTGTGTAGCGGTGTACAATTCCTACTTCGATATGTAATCATAAAGTTATTCTTTAGTCGTCTCGTCTCGTCTCCTCATCTCCTGCAGACGTTTCTTGTGCTTGCGCTGTTATATGGGCCACGACCCGAGCGGCAGCGAGCGGCAGTCGAGCAAAGTCGGGACAAGTCGGGACGGGGACAGGGACAGCGATAGGAATGGTGCGAATGCACTGCAAATTACGCAAACATCTCGTCTGATGCGAGGAAGCTCACATCGCCAGCAGTGGCGCCCTCCAACAGGAACTTCCACACCCCGTACAGGCCATACGCCGGTCGGCCGCGCGCCAGCCATCCACTGGACACCAGGGACAAGATGCGTCTTCCGCGAGTGTCGAAGGCTGCACGCGCCAAGCGGATGACAGGAGGTGCAACGAGAAGCTGCGCGTCTCACACACACGGCGGCGCGCCCGCTAGTTCGGCAGTCGCTCTGCTGGCACGTCGGATTGCGGAAGGAAGTGCTTACAATTACAATTCTGTTCATGTTTTATGTTGTAAAGTTGTTACCTTGTAACGATGTAATGTTAATAAATAAATTTATAAAGCTCACAAAAAAAAAAAAAAAAACACGAAGCACGTCCTTCCGGCTCATAAGTTTTGGAACTCAGGATTGCGTTCGCGCTAACGTGACGAATTGTCAATAAAAAAAAAATGCGGCTGCTTTCGACCGAAAAGTAAGATTTTGTGTGTGTTGGGATAAGAACCGAATGCGAATTCTGCCATGCGCCAACATTATATGGGCGCCAACGGCCATACCATGTTGAGTACACCGGTTCTCGTCCGATCACCGAAGTTAAGCAACATCGGGCGTGGTTAGTACTTGGATGGGTGACCGCCTGGGAACACCACGTGCTGTTGGCTCCCCTTCATTTACTTTTTTTTTTTTTTTTATACCGCCCTCTTTCCATACCACCGTTGTGTTGTGACAAAGATTCTTGCTTAAGCATTTTAAACTACTGTAATGACCATAAAGTACGAAATTGCAGTAATTGTCTCAGTTTGAGGGAGAATGTGCTAACCAAGTTCGCCAGGAAGTCTTTGAAAACGACAAAACAGTACGAATCGGCAGATATGTTCTGAAATACGTCAGCGCCTGTTGTTGTGTAGCGGTGTACAATTCCTACTTCGATATGTAATCATAAAGTTATTCTTTAGTCGTCTCGTCTCGTCTCCTCATCTCCTGCAGACGTTTCTTGTGCTTGCGCTGTTATATGGGCCACGACCCGAGCGGCAGCGAGCGGCAGTCGAGCAAAGTCGGGACAAGTCGGGACGGGGACAGGGACAGCGATAGGAATGGTGCGAATGCACTGCAAATTACGCAAACATCTCGTCTGATGCGAGGAAGCTCACATCGCCAGCAGTGGCGCCCTCCAACAGGAACTTCCACACCCCGTACAGGCCATACGCCGGTCGGCCGCGCGCCAGCCATCCACTGGACACCAGGGACAAGATGCGTCTTCCGCGAGTGTCGAAGGCTGCACGCGCCAAGCGGATGACAGGAGGTGCAACGAGAAGCTGCGCGTCTCACACACACGGCGGCGCGCCCGCTAGTTCGGCAGTCGCTCTGCTGGCACGTCGGATTGCGGAAGGAAGTGCTTACAATTACAATTCTGTTCATGTTTTATGTTGTAAAGTTGTTACCTTGTAACGATGTAATGTTAATAAATAAATTTATAAAGCTCACAAAAAAAAAAAAAAAAAACACGAAGCACGTCCTTCCGGCTCATAAGTTTTGGAACTCAGGATTGCGTTCGCGCTAACGTGACGAATTGTCAATAAAAAAAAAATGCGGCTGCTTTCGACCGAAAAGTAAGATTTTGTGTGTGTTGGGATAAGAACCGAATGCGAATTCTGCCATGCGCCAACATTATATGGGCGCCAACGGCCATACCATGTTGAGTACACCGGTTCTCGTCCGATCACCGAAGTTAAGCAACATCGGGCGTGGTTAGTACTTGGATGGGTGACCGCCTGGGAACACCACGTGCTGTTGGCTCCCCTTCATTTACTTTTTTTTTTTTTTTTATACCGCCCTCTTTCCATACCACCGTTGTGTTGTGACAAAGATTCTTGCTTAAGCATTTTAAACTACTGTAATGACCATAAAGTACGAAATTGCAGTAATTGTCTCAGTTTGAGGGAGAATGTGCTAACCAAGTTCGCCAGGAAGTCTTTGAAAACGACAAAACAGTACGAATCGGCAGATATGTTCTGAAATACGTCAGCGCCTGTTGTTGTGTAGCGGTGTACAATTCCTACTTCGATATGTAATCATAAAGTTATTCTTTAGTCGTCTCGTCTCGTCTCCTCATCTCCTGCAGACGTTTCTTGTGCTTGCGCTGTTATATGGGCCACGACCCGAGCGGCAGCGAGCGGCAGTCGAGCAAAGTCGGGACAAGTCGGGACGGGGACAGGGACAGCGATAGGAATGGTGCGAATGCACTGCAAATTACGCAAACATCTCGTCTGATGCGAGGAAGCTCACATCGCCAGCAGTGGCGCCCTCCAACAGGAACTTCCACACCCCGTACAGGCCATACGCCGGTCGGCCGCGCGCCAGCCATCCACTGGACACCAGGGACAAGATGCGTCTTCCGCGAGTGTCGAAGGCTGCACGCGCCAAGCGGATGACAGGAGGTGCAACGAGAAGCTGCGCGTCTCACACACACGGCGGCGCGCCCGCTAGTTCGGCAGTCGCTCTGCTGGCACGTCGGATTGCGGAAGGAAGTGCTTACAATTACAATTCTGTTCATGTTTTATGTTGTAAAGTTGTTACCTTGTAACGATGTAATGTTAATAAATAAATTTATAAAGCTCACAAAAAAAAAAAAAAAAACACGAAGCACGTCCTTCCGGCTCATAAGTTTTGGAACTCAGGATTGCGTTCGCGCTAACGTGACGAATTGTCAATAAAAAAAAAATGCGGCTGCTTTCGACCGAAAAGTAAGATTTTGTGTGTGTTGGGATAAGAACCGAATGCGAATTCTGCCATGCGCCAACATTATATGGGCGCCAACGGCCATACCATGTTGAGTACACCGGTTCTCGTCCGATCACCGAAGTTAAGCAACATCGGGCGTGGTTAGTACTTGGATGGGTGACCGCCTGGGAACACCACGTGCTGTTGGCTCCCCTTCATTTACTTTTTTTTTTTTTTTTATACCGCCCTCTTTCCATACCACCGTTGTGTTGTGACAAAGATTCTTGCTTAAGCATTTTAAACTACTGTAATGACCATAAAGTACGAAATTGCAGTAATTGTCTCAGTTTGAGGGAGAATGTGCTAACCAAGTTCGCCAGGAAGTCTTTGAAAACGACAAAACAGTACGAATCGGCAGATATGTTCTGAAATACGTCAGCGCCTGTTGTTGTGTAGCGGTGTACAATTCCTACTTCGATATGTAATCATAAAGTTATTCTTTAGTCGTCTCGTCTCGTCTCCTCATCTCCTGCAGACGTTTCTTGTGCTTGCGCTGTTATATGGGCCACGACCCGAGCGGCAGCGAGCGGCAGTCGAGCAAAGTCGGGACAAGTCGGGACGGGGACAGGGACAGCGATAGGAATGGTGCGAATGCACTGCAAATTACGCAAACATCTCGTCTGATGCGAGGAAGCTCACATCGCCAGCAGTGGCGCCCTCCAACAGGAACTTCCACACCCCGTACAGGCCATACGCCGGTCGGCCGCGCGCCAGCCATCCACTGGACACCAGGGACAAGATGCGTCTTCCGCGAGTGTCGAAGGCTGCACGCGCCAAGCGGATGACAGGAGGTGCAACGAGAAGCTGCGCGTCTCACACACACGGCGGCGCGCCCGCTAGTTCGGCAGTCGCTCTGCTGGCACGTCGGATTGCGGAAGGAAGTGCTTACAATTACAATTCTGTTCATGTTTTATGTTGTAAAGTTGTTACCTTGTAACGATGTAATGTTAATAAATAAATTTATAAAGCTCACAAAAAAAAAAAAAAAAACACGAAGCACGTCCTTCCGGCTCATAAGTTTTGGAACTCAGGATTGCGTTCGCGCTAACGTGACGAATTGTCAATAAAAAAAAAATGCGGCTGCTTTCGACCGAAAAGTAAGATTTTGTGTGTGTTGGGATAAGAACCGAATGCGAATTCTGCCATGCGCCAACATTATATGGGCGCCAACGGCCATACCATGTTGAGTACACCGGTTCTCGTCCGATCACCGAAGTTAAGCAACATCGGGCGTGGTTAGTACTTGGATGGGTGACCGCCTGGGAACACCACGTGCTGTTGGCTCCCCTTCATTTACTTTTTTTTTTTTTTTTATACCGCCCTCTTTCCATACCACCGTTGTGTTGTGACAAAGATTCTTGCTTAAGCATTTTAAACTACTGTAATGACCATAAAGTACGAAATTGCAGTAATTGTCTCAGTTTGAGGGAGAATGTGCTAACCAAGTTCGCCAGGAAGTCTTTGAAAACGACAAAACAGTACGAATCGGCAGATATGTTCTGAAATACGTCAGCGCCTGTTGTTGTGTAGCGGTGTACAATTCCTACTTCGATATGTAATCATAAAGTTATTCTTTAGTCGTCTCGTCTCGTCTCCTCATCTCCTGCAGACGTTTCTTGTGCTTGCGCTGTTATATGGGCCACGACCCGAGCGGCAGCGAGCGGCAGTCGAGCAAAGTCGGGACAAGTCGGGACGGGGACAGGGACAGCGATAGGAATGGTGCGAATGCACTGCAAATTACGCAAACATCTCGTCTGATGCGAGGAAGCTCACATCGCCAGCAGTGGCGCCCTCCAACAGGAACTTCCACACCCCGTACAGGCCATACGCCGGTCGGCCGCGCGCCAGCCATCCACTGGACACCAGGGACAAGATGCGTCTTCCGCGAGTGTCGAAGGCTGCACGCGCCAAGCGGATGACAGGAGGTGCAACGAGAAGCTGCGCGTCTCACACACACGGCGGCGCGCCCGCTAGTTCGGCAGTCGCTCTGCTGGCACGTCGGATTGCGGAAGGAAGTGCTTACAATTACAATTCTGTTCATGTTTTATGTTGTAAAGTTGTTACCTTGTAACGATGTAATGTTAATAAATAAATTTATAAAGCTCACAAAAAAAAAAAAAAAACACGAAGCACGTCCTTCCGGCTCATAAGTTTTGGAACTCAGGATTGCGTTCGCGCTAACGTGACGAATTGTCAATAAAAAAAAAATGCGGCTGCTTTCGACCGAAAAGTAAGATTTTGTGTGTGTTGGGATAAGAACCGAATGCGAATTCTGCCATGCGCCAACATTATATGGGCGCCAACGGCCATACCATGTTGAGTACACCGGTTCTCGTCCGATCACCGAAGTTAAGCAACATCGGGCGTGGTTAGTACTTGGATGGGTGACCGCCTGGGAACACCACGTGCTGTTGGCTCCCCTTCATTTACTTTTTTTTTTTTTTTTATACCGCCCTCTTTCCATACCACCGTTGTGTTGTGACAAAGATTCTTGCTTAAGCATTTTAAACTACTGTAATGACCATAAAGTACGAAATTGCAGTAATTGTCTCAGTTTGAGGGAGAATGTGCTAACCAAGTTCGCCAGGAAGTCTTTGAAAACGACAAAACAGTACGAATCGGCAGATATGTTCTGAAATACGTCAGCGCCTGTTGTTGTGTAGCGGTGTACAATTCCTACTTCGATATGTAATCATAAAGTTATTCTTTAGTCGTCTCGTCTCGTCTCCTCATCTCCTGCAGACGTTTCTTGTGCTTGCGCTGTTATATGGGCCACGACCCGAGCGGCAGCGAGCGGCAGTCGGGACAAGTCGGGACGGGGACAGGGACAGCGATAGGAATGGTGCGAATGCACTGCAAATTACGCAAACATCTCGTCTGATGCGAGGAAGCTCACATCGCCAGCAGTGGCGCCCTCCAACAGGAACTTCCACACCCCGTACAGGCCATACGCCGGTCGGCCGCGCGCCAGCCATCCACTGGACACCAGGGACAAGATGCGTCTTCCGCGAGTGTCGAAGGCTGCACGCGCCAAGCGGATGACAGGAGGTGCAACGAGAAGCTGCGCGTCTCACACACACGGCGGCGCGCCCGCTAGTTCGGCAGTCGCTCTGCTGGCACGTCGGATTGCGGAAGGAAGTGCTTACAATTACAATTCTGTTCATGTTTTATGTTGTAAAGTTGTTACCTTGTAACGATGTAATGTTAATAAATAAATTTATAAAGCTCACAAAAAAAAAAAAAAAACACGAAGCACGTCCTTCCGGCTCATAAGTTTTGGAACTCAGGATTGCGTTCGCGCTAACGTGACGAATTGTCAATAAAAAAAAAATGCGGCTGCTTTCGACCGAAAAGTAAGATTTTGTGTGTGTTGGGATAAGAACCGAATGCGAATTCTGCCATGCGCCAACATTATATGGGCGCCAACGGCCATACCATGTTGAGTACACCGGTTCTCGTCCGATCACCGAAGTTAAGCAACATCGGGCGTGGTTAGTACTTGGATGGGTGACCGCCTGGGAACACCACGTGCTGTTGGCTCCCCTTCATTTACTTTTTTTTTTTTTTTTATACCGCCCTCTTTCCATACCACCGTTGTGTTGTGACAAAGATTCTTGCTTAAGCATTTTAAACTACTGTAATGACCATAAAGTACGAAATTGCAGTAATTGTCTCAGTTTGAGGGAGAATGTGCTAACCAAGTTCGCCAGGAAGTCTTTGAAAACGACAAAACAGTACGAATCGGCAGATATGTTCTGAAATACGTCAGCGCCTGTTGTTGTGTAGCGGTGTACAATTCCTACTTCGATATGTAATCATAAAGTTATTCTTTAGTCGTCTCGTCTCGTCTCCTCATCTCCTGCAGACGTTTCTTGTGCTTGCGCTGTTATATGGGCCACGACCCGAGCGGCAGCGAGCGGCAGTCGAGCAAAGTCGGGACAAGTCGGGACGGGGACAGGGACAGCGATAGGAATGGTGCGAATGCACTGCAAATTACGCAAACATCTCGTCTGATGCGAGGAAGCTCACATCGCCAGCAGTGGCGCCCTCCAACAGGAACTTCCACACCCCGTACAGGCCATACGCCGGTCGGCCGCGCGCCAGCCATCCACTGGACACCAGGGACAAGATGCGTCTTCCGCGAGTGTCGAAGGCTGCACGCGCCAAGCGGATGACAGGAGGTGCAACGAGAAGCTGCGCGTCTCACACACACGGCGGCGCGCCCGCTAGTTCGGCAGTCGCTCTGCTGGCACGTCGGATTGCGGAAGGAAGTGCTTACAATTACAATTCTGTTCATGTTTTATGTTGTAAAGTTGTTACCTTGTAACGATGTAATGTTAATAAATAAATTTATAAAGCTCACAAAAAAAAAAAAAAAAACACGAAGCACGTCCTTCCGGCTCATAAGTTTTGGAACTCAGGATTGCGTTCGCGCTAACGTGACGAATTGTCAATAAAAAAAAAATGCGGCTGCTTTCGACCGAAAAGTAAGATTTTGTGTGTGTTGGGATAAGAACCGAATGCGAATTCTGCCATGCGCCAACATTATATGGGCGCCAACGGCCATACCATGTTGAGTACACCGGTTCTCGTCCGATCACCGAAGTTAAGCAACATCGGGCGTGGTTAGTACTTGGATGGGTGACCGCCTGGGAACACCACGTGCTGTTGGCTCCCCTTCATTTACTTTTTTTTTTTTTTTTATACCGCCCTCTTTCCATACCACCGTTGTGTTGTGACAAAGATTCTTGCTTAAGCATTTTAAACTACTGTAATGACCATAAAGTACGAAATTGCAGTAATTGTCTCAGTTTGAGGGAGAATGTGCTAACCAAGTTCGCCAGGAAGTCTTTGAAAACGACAAAACAGTACGAATCGGCAGATATGTTCTGAAATACGTCAGCGCCTGTTGTTGTGTAGCGGTGTACAATTCCTACTTCGATATGTAATCATAAAGTTATTCTTTAGTCGTCTCGTCTCGTCTCCTCATCTCCTGCAGACGTTTCTTGTGCTTGCGCTGTTATATGGGCCACGACCCGAGCGGCAGCGAGCGGCAGTCGAGCAAAGTCGGGACAAGTCGGGACGGGGACAGGGACAGCGATAGGAATGGTGCGAATGCACTGCAAATTACGCAAACATCTCGTCTGATGCGAGGAAGCTCACATCGCCAGCAGTGGCGCCCTCCAACAGGAACTTCCACACCCCGTACAGGCCATACGCCGGTCGGCCGCGCGCCAGCCATCCACTGGACACCAGGGACAAGATGCGTCTTCCGCGAGTGTCGAAGGCTGCACGCGCCAAGCGGATGACAGGAGGTGCAACGAGAAGCTGCGCGTCTCACACACACGGCGGCGCGCCCGCTAGTTCGGCAGTCGCTCTGCTGGCACGTCGGATTGCGGAAGGAAGTGCTTACAATTACAATTCTGTTCATGTTTTATGTTGTAAAGTTGTTACCTTGTAACGATGTAATGTTAATAAATAAATTTATAAAGCTCACAAAAAAAAAAAAAAAAACACGAAGCACGTCCTTCCGGCTCATAAGTTTTGGAACTCAGGATTGCGTTCGCGCTAACGTGACGAATTGTCAATAAAAAAAAAATGCGGCTGCTTTCGACCGAAAAGTAAGATTTTGTGTGTGTTGGGATAAGAACCGAATGCGAATTCTGCCATGCGCCAACATTATATGGGCGCCAACGGCCATACCATGTTGAGTACACCGGTTCTCGTCCGATCACCGAAGTTAAGCAACATCGGGCGTGGTTAGTACTTGGATGGGTGACCGCCTGGGAACACCACGTGCTGTTGGCTCCCCTTCATTTACTTTTTTTTTTTTTTTTATACCGCCCTCTTTCCATACCACCGTTGTGTTGTGACAAAGATTCTTGCTTAAGCATTTTAAACTACTGTAATGACCATAAAGTACGAAATTGCAGTAATTGTCTCAGTTTGAGGGAGAATGTGCTAACCAAGTTCGCCAGGAAGTCTTTGAAAACGACAAAACAGTACGAATCGGCAGATATGTTCTGAAATACGTCAGCGCCTGTTGTTGTGTAGCGGTGTACAATTCCTACTTCGATATGTAATCATAAAGTTATTCTTTAGTCGTCTCGTCTCGTCTCCTCATCTCCTGCAGACGTTTCTTGTGCTTGCGCTGTTATATGGGCCACGACCCGAGCGGCAGCGAGCGGCAGTCGAGCAAAGTCGGGACAAGTCGGGACGGGGACAGGGACAGCGATAGGAATGGTGCGAATGCACTGCAAATTACGCAAACATCTCGTCTGATGCGAGGAAGCTCACATCGCCAGCAGTGGCGCCCTCCAACAGGAACTTCCACACCCCGTACAGGCCATACGCCGGTCGGCCGCGCGCCAGCCATCCACTGGACACCAGGGACAAGATGCGTCTTCCGCGAGTGTCGAAGGCTGCACGCGCCAAGCGGATGACAGGAGGTGCAACGAGAAGCTGCGCGTCTCACACACACGGCGGCGCGCCCGCTAGTTCGGCAGTCGCTCTGCTGGCACGTCGGATTGCGGAAGGAAGTGCTTACAATTACAATTCTGTTCATGTTTTATGTTGTAAAGTTGTTACCTTGTAACGATGTAATGTTAATAAATAAATTTATAAAGCTCACAAAAAAAAAAAAAAAAACACGAAGCACGTCCTTCCGGCTCATAAGTTTTGGAACTCAGGATTGCGTTCGCGCTAACGTGACGAATTGTCAATAAAAAAAAAATGCGGCTGCTTTCGACCGAAAAGTAAGATTTTGTGTGTGTTGGGATAAGAACCGAATGCGAATTCTGCCATGCGCCAACATTATATGGGCGCCAACGGCCATACCATGTTGAGTACACCGGTTCTCGTCCGATCACCGAAGTTAAGCAACATCGGGCGTGGTTAGTACTTGGATGGGTGACCGCCTGGGAACACCACGTGCTGTTGGCTCCCCTTCATTTACTTTTTTTTTTTTTTTTATACCGCCCTCTTTCCATACCACCGTTGTGTTGTGACAAAGATTCTTGCTTAAGCATTTTAAACTACTGTAATGACCATAAAGTACGAAATTGCAGTAATTGTCTCAGTTTGAGGGAGAATGTGCTAACCAAGTTCGCCAGGAAGTCTTTGAAAACGACAAAACAGTACGAATCGGCAGATATGTTCTGAAATACGTCAGCGCCTGTTGTTGTGTAGCGGTGTACAATTCCTACTTCGATATGTAATCATAAAGTTATTCTTTAGTCGTCTCGTCTCGTCTCCTCATCTCCTGCAGACGTTTCTTGTGCTTGCGCTGTTATATGGGCCACGACCCGAGCGGCAGCGAGCGGCAGTCGAGCAAAGTCGGGACAAGTCGGGACGGGGACAGGGACAGCGATAGGAATGGTGCGAATGCACTGCAAATTACGCAAACATCTCGTCTGATGCGAGGAAGCTCACATCGCCAGCAGTGGCGCCCTCCAACAGGAACTTCCACACCCCGTACAGGCCATACGCCGGTCGGCCGCGCGCCAGCCATCCACTGGACACCAGGGACAAGATGCGTCTTCCGCGAGTGTCGAAGGCTGCACGCGCCAAGCGGATGACAGGAGGTGCAACGAGAAGCTGCGCGTCTCACACACACGGCGGCGCGCCCGCTAGTTCGGCAGTCGCTCTGCTGGCACGTCGGATTGCGGAAGGAAGTGCTTACAATTACAATTCTGTTCATGTTTTATGTTGTAAAGTTGTTACCTTGTAACGATGTAATGTTAATAAATAAATTTATAAAGCTCACAAAAAAAAAAAAAAAAACACGAAGCACGTCCTTCCGGCTCATAAGTTTTGGAACTCAGGATTGCGTTCGCGCTAACGTGACGAATTGTCAATAAAAAAAAAATGCGGCTGCTTTCGACCGAAAAGTAAGATTTTGTGTGTGTTGGGATAAGAACCGAATGCGAATTCTGCCATGCGCCAACATTATATGGGCGCCAACGGCCATACCATGTTGAGTACACCGGTTCTCGTCCGATCACCGAAGTTAAGCAACATCGGGCGTGGTTAGTACTTGGATGGGTGACCGCCTGGGAACACCACGTGCTGTTGGCTCCCCTTCATTTACTTTTTTTTTTTTTTTTATACCGCCCTCTTTCCATACCACCGTTGTGTTGTGACAAAGATTCTTGCTTAAGCATTTTAAACTACTGTAATGACCATAAAGTACGAAATTGCAGTAATTGTCTCAGTTTGAGGGAGAATGTGCTAACCAAGTTCGCCAGGAAGTCTTTGAAAACGACAAAACAGTACGAATCGGCAGATATGTTCTGAAATACGTCAGCGCCTGTTGTTGTGTAGCGGTGTACAATTCCTACTTCGATATGTAATCATAAAGTTATTCTTTAGTCGTCTCGTCTCGTCTCCTCATCTCCTGCAGACGTTTCTTGTGCTTGCGCTGTTATATGGGCCACGACCCGAGCGGCAGCGAGCGGCAGTCGAGCAAAGTCGGGACAAGTCGGGACGGGGACAGGGACAGCGATAGGAATGGTGCGAATGCACTGCAAATTACGCAAACATCTCGTCTGATGCGAGGAAGCTCACATCGCCAGCAGTGGCGCCCTCCAACAGGAACTTCCACACCCCGTACAGGCCATACGCCGGTCGGCCGCGCGCCAGCCATCCACTGGACACCAGGGACAAGATGCGTCTTCCGCGAGTGTCGAAGGCTGCACGCGCCAAGCGGATGACAGGAGGTGCAACGAGAAGCTGCGCGTCTCACACACACGGCGGCGCGCCCGCTAGTTCGGCAGTCGCTCTGCTGGCACGTCGGATTGCGGAAGGAAGTGCTTACAATTACAATTCTGTTCATGTTTTATGTTGTAAAGTTGTTACCTTGTAACGATGTAATGTTAATAAATAAATTTATAAAGCTCACAAAAAAAAAAAAAAAAACACGAAGCACGTCCTTCCGGCTCATAAGTTTTGGAACTCAGGATTGCGTTCGCGCTAACGTGACGAATTGTCAATAAAAAAAAAATGCGGCTGCTTTCGACCGAAAAGTAAGATTTTGTGTGTGTTGGGATAAGAACCGAATGCGAATTCTGCCATGCGCCAACATTATATGGGCGCCAACGGCCATACCATGTTGAGTACACCGGTTCTCGTCCGATCACCGAAGTTAAGCAACATCGGGCGTGGTTAGTACTTGGATGGGTGACCGCCTGGGAACACCACGTGCTGTTGGCTCCCCTTCATTTACTTTTTTTTTTTTTTTTATACCGCCCTCTTTCCATACCACCGTTGTGTTGTGACAAAGATTCTTGCTTAAGCATTTTAAACTACTGTAATGACCATAAAGTACGAAATTGCAGTAATTGTCTCAGTTTGAGGGAGAATGTGCTAACCAAGTTCGCCAGGAAGTCTTTGAAAACGACAAAACAGTACGAATCGGCAGATATGTTCTGAAATACGTCAGCGCCTGTTGTTGTGTAGCGGTGTACAATTCCTACTTCGATATGTAATCATAAAGTTATTCTTTAGTCGTCTCGTCTCGTCTCCTCATCTCCTGCAGACGTTTCTTGTGCTTGCGCTGTTATATGGGCCACGACCCGAGCGGCAGCGAGCGGCAGTCGAGCAAAGTCGGGACAAGTCGGGACGGGGACAGGGACAGCGATAGGAATGGTGCGAATGCACTGCAAATTACGCAAACATCTCGTCTGATGCGAGGAAGCTCACATCGCCAGCAGTGGCGCCCTCCAACAGGAACTTCCACACCCCGTACAGGCCATACGCCGGTCGGCCGCGCGCCAGCCATCCACTGGACACCAGGGACAAGATGCGTCTTCCGCGAGTGTCGAAGGCTGCACGCGCCAAGCGGATGACAGGAGGTGCAACGAGAAGCTGCGCGTCTCACACACACGGCGGCGCGCCCGCTAGTTCGGCAGTCGCTCTGCTGGCACGTCGGATTGCGGAAGGAAGTGCTTACAATTACAATTCTGTTCATGTTTTATGTTGTAAAGTTGTTACCTTGTAACGATGTAATGTTAATAAATAAATTTATAAAGCTCACAAAAAAAAAAAAAAAAACACGAAGCACGTCCTTCCGGCTCATAAGTTTTGGAACTCAGGATTGCGTTCGCGCTAACGTGACGAATTGTCAATAAAAAAAAAATGCGGCTGCTTTCGACCGAAAAGTAAGATTTTGTGTGTGTTGGGATAAGAACCGAATGCGAATTCTGCCATGCGCCAACATTATATGGGCGCCAACGGCCATACCATGTTGAGTACACCGGTTCTCGTCCGATCACCGAAGTTAAGCAACATCGGGCGTGGTTAGTACTTGGATGGGTGACCGCCTGGGAACACCACGTGCTGTTGGCTCCCCTTCATTTACTTTTTTTTTTTTTTTTATACCGCCCTCTTTCCATACCACCGTTGTGTTGTGACAAAGATTCTTGCTTAAGCATTTTAAACTACTGTAATGACCATAAAGTACGAAATTGCAGTAATTGTCTCAGTTTGAGGGAGAATGTGCTAACCAAGTTCGCCAGGAAGTCTTTGAAAACGACAAAACAGTACGAATCGGCAGATATGTTCTGAAATACGTCAGCGCCTGTTGTTGTGTAGCGGTGTACAATTCCTACTTCGATATGTAATCATAAAGTTATTCTTTAGTCGTCTCGTCTCGTCTCCTCATCTCCTGCAGACGTTTCTTGTGCTTGCGCTGTTATATGGGCCACGACCCGAGCGGCAGCGAGCGGCAGTCGAGCAAAGTCGGGACAAGTCGGGACGGGGACAGGGACAGCGATAGGAATGGTGCGAATGCACTGCAAATTACGCAAACATCTCGTCTGATGCGAGGAAGCTCACATCGCCAGCAGTGGCGCCCTCCAACAGGAACTTCCACACCCCGTACAGGCCATACGCCGGTCGGCCGCGCGCCAGCCATCCACTGGACACCAGGGACAAGATGCGTCTTCCGCGAGTGTCGAAGGCTGCACGCGCCAAGCGGATGACAGGAGGTGCAACGAGAAGCTGCGCGTCTCACACACACGGCGGCGCGCCCGCTAGTTCGGCAGTCGCTCTGCTGGCACGTCGGATTGCGGAAGGAAGTGCTTACAATTACAATTCTGTTCATGTTTTATGTTGTAAAGTTGTTACCTTGTAACGATGTAATGTTAATAAATAAATTTATAAAGCTCACAAAAAAAAAAAAAAAACACGAAGCACGTCCTTCCGGCTCATAAGTTTTGGAACTCAGGATTGCGTTCGCGCTAACGTGACGAATTGTCAATAAAAAAAAAATGCGGCTGCTTTCGACCGAAAAGTAAGATTTTGTGTGTGTTGGGATAAGAACCGAATGCGAATTCTGCCATGCGCCAACATTATATGGGCGCCAACGGCCATACCATGTTGAGTACACCGGTTCTCGTCCGATCACCGAAGTTAAGCAACATCGGGCGTGGTTAGTACTTGGATGGGTGACCGCCTGGGAACACCACGTGCTGTTGGCTCCCCTTCATTTACTTTTTTTTTTTTTTTTTATACCGCCCTCTTTCCATACCACCGTTGTGTTGTGACAAAGATTCTTGCTTAAGCATTTTAAACTACTGTAATGACCATAAAGTACGAAATTGCAGTAATTGTCTCAGTTTGAGGGAGAATGTGCTAACCAAGTTCGCCAGGAAGTCTTTGAAAACGACAAAACAGTACGAATCGGCAGATATGTTCTGAAATACGTCAGCGCCTGTTGTTGTGTAGCGGTGTACAATTCCTACTTCGATATGTAATCATAAAGTTATTCTTTAGTCGTCTCGTCTCGTCTCCTCATCTCCTGCAGACGTTTCTTGTGCTTGCGCTGTTATATGGGCCACGACCCGAGCGGCAGCGAGCGGCAGTCGAGCAAAGTCGGGACAAGTCGGGACGGGGACAGGGACAGCGATAGGAATGGTGCGAATGCACTGCAAATTACGCAAACATCTCGTCTGATGCGAGGAAGCTCACATCGCCAGCAGTGGCGCCCTCCAACAGGAACTTCCACACCCCGTACAGGCCATACGCCGGTCGGCCGCGCGCCAGCCATCCACTGGACACCAGGGACAAGATGCGTCTTCCGCGAGTGTCGAAGGCTGCACGCGCCAAGCGGATGACAGGAGGTGCAACGAGAAGCTGCGCGTCTCACACACACGGCGGCGCGCCCGCTAGTTCGGCAGTCGCTCTGCTGGCACGTCGGATTGCGGAAGGAAGTGCTTACAATTACAATTCTGTTCATGTTTTATGTTGTAAAGTTGTTACCTTGTAACGATGTAATGTTAATAAATAAATTTATAAAGCTCACAAAAAAAAAAAAAAAAACACGAAGCACGTCCTTCCGGCTCATAAGTTTTGGAACTCAGGATTGCGTTCGCGCTAACGTGACGAATTGTCAATAAAAAAAAAATGCGGCTGCTTTCGACCGAAAAGTAAGATTTTGTGTGTGTTGGGATAAGAACCGAATGCGAATTCTGCCATGCGCCAACATTATATGGGCGCCAACGGCCATACCATGTTGAGTACACCGGTTCTCGTCCGATCACCGAAGTTAAGCAACATCGGGCGTGGTTAGTACTTGGATGGGTGACCGCCTGGGAACACCACGTGCTGTTGGCTCCCCTTCATTTACTTTTTTTTTTTTTTTTATACCGCCCTCTTTCCATACCACCGTTGTGTTGTGACAAAGATTCTTGCTTAAGCATTTTAAACTACTGTAATGACCATAAAGTACGAAATTGCAGTAATTGTCTCAGTTTGAGGGAGAATGTGCTAACCAAGTTCGCCAGGAAGTCTTTGAAAACGACAAAACAGTACGAATCGGCAGATATGTTCTGAAATACGTCAGCGCCTGTTGTTGTGTAGCGGTGTACAATTCCTACTTCGATATGTAATCATAAAGTTATTCTTTAGTCGTCTCGTCTCGTCTCCTCATCTCCTGCAGACGTTTCTTGTGCTTGCGCTGTTATATGGGCCACGACCCGAGCGGCAGCGAGCGGCAGTCGAGCAAAGTCGGGACAAGTCGGGACGGGGACAGGGACAGCGATAGGAATGGTGCGAATGCACTGCAAATTACGCAAACATCTCGTCTGATGCGAGGAAGCTCACATCGCCAGCAGTGGCGCCCTCCAACAGGAACTTCCACACCCCGTACAGGCCATACGCCGGTCGGCCGCGCGCCAGCCATCCACTGGACACCAGGGACAAGATGCGTCTTCCGCGAGTGTCGAAGGCTGCACGCGCCAAGCGGATGACAGGAGGTGCAACGAGAAGCTGCGCGTCTCACACACACGGCGGCGCGCCCGCTAGTTCGGCAGTCGCTCTGCTGGCACGTCGGATTGCGGAAGGAAGTGCTTACAATTACAATTCTGTTCATGTTTTATGTTGTAAAGTTGTTACCTTGTAACGATGTAATGTTAATAAATAAATTTATAAAGCTCACAAAAAAAAAAAAAAAACACGAAGCACGTCCTTCCGGCTCATAAGTTTTGGAACTCAGGATTGCGTTCGCGCTAACGTGACGAATTGTCAATAAAAAAAAAATGCGGCTGCTTTCGACCGAAAAGTAAGATTTTGTGTGTGTTGGGATAAGAACCGAATGCGAATTCTGCCATGCGCCAACATTATATGGGCGCCAACGGCCATACCATGTTGAGTACACCGGTTCTCGTCCGATCACCGAAGTTAAGCAACATCGGGCGTGGTTAGTACTTGGATGGGTGACCGCCTGGGAACACCACGTGCTGTTGGCTCCCCTTCATTTACTTTTTTTTTTTTTTTTATACCGCCCTCTTTCCATACCACCGTTGTGTTGTGACAAAGATTCTTGCTTAAGCATTTTAAACTACTGTAATGACCATAAAGTACGAAATTGCAGTAATTGTCTCAGTTTGAGGGAGAATGTGCTAACCAAGTTCGCCAGGAAGTCTTTGAAAACGACAAAACAGTACGAATCGGCAGATATGTTCTGAAATACGTCAGCGCCTGTTGTTGTGTAGCGGTGTACAATTCCTACTTCGATATGTAATCATAAAGTTATTCTTTAGTCGTCTCGTCTCGTCTCCTCATCTCCTGCAGACGTTTCTTGTGCTTGCGCTGTTATATGGGCCACGACCCGAGCGGCAGCGAGCGGCAGTCGAGCAAAGTCGGGACAAGTCGGGACGGGGACAGGGACAGCGATAGGAATGGTGCGAATGCACTGCAAATTACGCAAACATCTCGTCTGATGCGAGGAAGCTCACATCGCCAGCAGTGGCGCCCTCCAACAGGAACTTCCACACCCCGTACAGGCCATACGCCGGTCGGCCGCGCGCCAGCCATCCACTGGACACCAGGGACAAGATGCGTCTTCCGCGAGTGTCGAAGGCTGCACGCGCCAAGCGGATGACAGGAGGTGCAACGAGAAGCTGCGCGTCTCACACACACGGCGGCGCGCCCGCTAGTTCGGCAGTCGCTCTGCTGGCACGTCGGATTGCGGAAGGAAGTGCTTACAATTACAATTCTGTTCATGTTTTATGTTGTAAAGTTGTTACCTTGTAACGATGTAATGTTAATAAATAAATTTATAAAGCTCACAAAAAAAAAAAAAAAGAACACGAAGCACGTCCTTCCGGCTCATAAGTTTTGGAACTCAGGATTGCGTTCGCGCTAACGTGACGAATTGTCAATAAAAAAAAAATGCGGCTGCTTTCGACCGAAAAGTAAGATTTTGTGTGTGTTGGGATAAGAACCGAATGCGAATTCTGCCATGCGCCAACATTATATGGGCGCCAACGGCCATACCATGTTGAGTACACCGGTTCTCGTCCGATCACCGAAGTTAAGCAACATCGGGCGTGGTTAGTACTTGGATGGGTGACCGCCTGGGAACACCACGTGCTGTTGGCTCCCCTTCATTTACTTTTTTTTTTTTTTTTATACCGCCCTCTTTCCATACCACCGTTGTGTTGTGACAAAGATTCTTGCTTAAGCATTTTAAACTACTGTAATGACCATAAAGTACGAAATTGCAGTAATTGTCTCAGTTTGAGGGAGAATGTGCTAACCAAGTTCGCCAGGAAGTCTTTGAAAACGACAAAACAGTACGAATCGGCAGATATGTTCTGAAATACGTCAGCGCCTGTTGTTGTGTAGCGGTGTACAATTCCTACTTCGATATGTAATCATAAAGTTATTCTTTAGTCGTCTCGTCTCGTCTCCTCATCTCCTGCAGACGTTTCTTGTGCTTGCGCTGTTATATGGGCCACGACCCGAGCGGCAGCGAGCGGCAGTCGAGCAAAGTCGGGACAAGTCGGGACGGGGACAGGGACAGCGATAGGAATGGTGCGAATGCACTGCAAATTACGCAAACATCTCGTCTGATGCGAGGAAGCTCACATCGCCAGCAGTGGCGCCCTCCAACAGGAACTTCCACACCCCGTACAGGCCATACGCCGGTCGGCCGCGCGCCAGCCATCCACTGGACACCAGGGACAAGATGCGTCTTCCGCGAGTGTCGAAGGCTGCACGCGCCAAGCGGATGACAGGAGGTGCAACGAGAAGCTGCGCGTCTCACACACACGGCGGCGCGCCCGCTAGTTCGGCAGTCGCTCTGCTGGCACGTCGGATTGCGGAAGGAAGTGCTTACAATTACAATTCTGTTCATGTTTTATGTTGTAAAGTTGTTACCTTGTAACGATGTAATGTTAATAAATAAATTTATAAAGCTCACAAAAAAAAAAAAAAAAACACGAAGCACGTCCTTCCGGCTCATAAGTTTTGGAACTCAGGATTGCGTTCGCGCTAACGTGACGAATTGTCAATAAAAAAAAAATGCGGCTGCTTTCGACCGAAAAGTAAGATTTTGTGTGTGTTGGGATAAGAACCGAATGCGAATTCTGCCATGCGCCAACATTATATGGGCGCCAACGGCCATACCATGTTGAGTACACCGGTTCTCGTCCGATCACCGAAGTTAAGCAACATCGGGCGTGGTTAGTACTTGGATGGGTGACCGCCTGGGAACACCACGTGCTGTTGGCTCCCCTTCATTTACTTTTTTTTTTTTTTTTATACCGCCCTCTTTCCATACCACCGTTGTGTTGTGACAAAGATTCTTGCTTAAGCATTTTAAACTACTGTAATGACCATAAAGTACGAAATTGCAGTAATTGTCTCAGTTTGAGGGAGAATGTGCTAACCAAGTTCGCCAGGAAGTCTTTGAAAACGACAAAACAGTACGAATCGGCAGATATGTTCTGAAATACGTCAGCGCCTGTTGTTGTGTAGCGGTGTACAATTCCTACTTCGATATGTAATCATAAAGTTATTCTTTAGTCGTCTCGTCTCGTCTCCTCATCTCCTGCAGACGTTTCTTGTGCTTGCGCTGTTATATGGGCCACGACCCGAGCGGCAGCGAGCGGCAGTCGAGCAAAGTCGGGACAAGTCGGGACGGGGACAGGGACAGCGATAGGAATGGTGCGAATGCACTGCAAATTACGCAAACATCTCGTCTGATGCGAGGAAGCTCACATCGCCAGCAGTGGCGCCCTCCAACAGGAACTTCCACACCCCGTACAGGCCATACGCCGGTCGGCCGCGCGCCAGCCATCCACTGGACACCAGGGACAAGATGCGTCTTCCGCGAGTGTCGAAGGCTGCACGCGCCAAGCGGATGACAGGAGGTGCAACGAGAAGCTGCGCGTCTCACACACACGGCGGCGCGCCCGCTAGTTCGGCAGTCGCTCTGCTGGCACGTCGGATTGCGGAAGGAAGTGCTTACAATTACAATTCTGTTCATGTTTTATGTTGTAAAGTTGTTACCTTGTAACGATGTAATGTTAATAAATAAATTTATAAAGCTCACAAAAAAAAAAAAAAAAACACGAAGCACGTCCTTCCGGCTCATAAGTTTTGGAACTCAGGATTGCGTTCGCGCTAACGTGACGAATTGTCAATAAAAAAAAAATGCGGCTGCTTTCGACCGAAAAGTAAGATTTTGTGTGTGTTGGGATAAGAACCGAATGCGAATTCTGCCATGCGCCAACATTATATGGGCGCCAACGGCCATACCATGTTGAGTACACCGGTTCTCGTCCGATCACCGAAGTTAAGCAACATCGGGCGTGGTTAGTACTTGGATGGGTGACCGCCTGGGAACACCACGTGCTGTTGGCTCCCCTTCATTTACTTTTTTTTTTTTTTTTATACCGCCCTCTTTCCATACCACCGTTGTGTTGTGACAAAGATTCTTGCTTAAGCATTTTAAACTACTGTAATGACCATAAAGTACGAAATTGCAGTAATTGTCTCAGTTTGAGGGAGAATGTGCTAACCAAGTTCGCCAGGAAGTCTTTGAAAACGACAAAACAGTACGAATCGGCAGATATGTTCTGAAATACGTCAGCGCCTGTTGTTGTGTAGCGGTGTACAATTCCTACTTCGATATGTAATCATAAAGTTATTCTTTAGTCGTCTCGTCTCGTCTCCTCATCTCCTGCAGACGTTTCTTGTGCTTGCGCTGTTATATGGGCCACGACCCGAGCGGCAGCGAGCGGCAGTCGAGCAAAGTCGGGACAAGTCGGGACGGGGACAGGGACAGCGATAGGAATGGTGCGAATGCACTGCAAATTACGCAAACATCTCGTCTGATGCGAGGAAGCTCACATCGCCAGCAGTGGCGCCCTCCAACAGGAACTTCCACACCCCGTACAGGCCATACGCCGGTCGGCCGCGCGCCAGCCATCCACTGGACACCAGGGACAAGATGCGTCTTCCGCGAGTGTCGAAGGCTGCACGCGCCAAGCGGATGACAGGAGGTGCAACGAGAAGCTGCGCGTCTCACACACACGGCGGCGCGCCCGCTAGTTCGGCAGTCGCTCTGCTGGCACGTCGGATTGCGGAAGGAAGTGCTTACAATTACAATTCTGTTCATGTTTTATGTTGTAAAGTTGTTACCTTGTAACGATGTAATGTTAATAAATAAATTTATAAAGCTCACAAAAAAAAAAAAAAAACACGAAGCACGTCCTTCCGGCTCATAAGTTTTGGAACTCAGGATTGCGTTCGCGCTAACGTGACGAATTGTCAATAAAAAAAAAATGCGGCTGCTTTCGACCGAAAAGTAAGATTTTGTGTGTGTTGGGATAAGAACCGAATGCGAATTCTGCCATGCGCCAACATTATATGGGCGCCAACGGCCATACCATGTTGAGTACACCGGTTCTCGTCCGATCACCGAAGTTAAGCAACATCGGGCGTGGTTAGTACTTGGATGGGTGACCGCCTGGGAACACCACGTGCTGTTGGCTCCCCTTCATTTACTTTTTTTTTTTTTTTTATACCGCCCTCTTTCCATACCACCGTTGTGTTGTGACAAAGATTCTTGCTTAAGCATTTTAAACTACTGTAATGACCATAAAGTACGAAATTGCAGTAATTGTCTCAGTTTGAGGGAGAATGTGCTAACCAAGTTCGCCAGGAAGTCTTTGAAAACGACAAAACAGTACGAATCGGCAGATATGTTCTGAAATACGTCAGCGCCTGTTGTTGTGTAGCGGTGTACAATTCCTACTTCGATATGTAATCATAAAGTTATTCTTTAGTCGTCTCGTCTCGTCTCCTCATCTCCTGCAGACGTTTCTTGTGCTTGCGCTGTTATATGGGCCACGACCCGAGCGGCAGCGAGCGGCAGTCGAGCAAAGTCGGGACAAGTCGGGACGGGGACAGGGACAGCGATAGGAATGGTGCGAATGCACTGCAAATTACGCAAACATCTCGTCTGATGCGAGGAAGCTCACATCGCCAGCAGTGGCGCCCTCCAACAGGAACTTCCACACCCCGTACAGGCCATACGCCGGTCGGCCGCGCGCCAGCCATCCACTGGACACCAGGGACAAGATGCGTCTTCCGCGAGTGTCGAAGGCTGCACGCGCCAAGCGGATGACAGGAGGTGCAACGAGAAGCTGCGCGTCTCACACACACGGCGGCGCGCCCGCTAGTTCGGCAGTCGCTCTGCTGGCACGTCGGATTGCGGAAGGAAGTGCTTACAATTACAATTCTGTTCATGTTTTATGTTGTAAAGTTGTTACCTTGTAACGATGTAATGTTAATAAATAAATTTATAAAGCTCACAAAAAAAAAAAAAAACACGAAGCACGTCCTTCCGGCTCATAAGTTTTGGAACTCAGGATTGCGTTCGCGCTAACGTGACGAATTGTCAATAAAAAAAAAATGCGGCTGCTTTCGACCGAAAAGTAAGATTTTGTGTGTGTTGGGATAAGAACCGAATGCGAATTCTGCCATGCGCCAACATTATATGGGCGCCAACGGCCATACCATGTTGAGTACACCGGTTCTCGTCCGATCACCGAAGTTAAGCAACATCGGGCGTGGTTAGTACTTGGATGGGTGACCGCCTGGGAACACCACGTGCTGTTGGCTCCCCTTCATTTACTTTTTTTTTTTTTTTTATACCGCCCTCTTTCCATACCACCGTTGTGTTGTGACAAAGATTCTTGCTTAAGCATTTTAAACTACTGTAATGACCATAAAGTACGAAATTGCAGTAATTGTCTCAGTTTGAGGGAGAATGTGCTAACCAAGTTCGCCAGGAAGTCTTTGAAAACGACAAAACAGTACGAATCGGCAGATATGTTCTGAAATACGTCAGCGCCTGTTGTTGTGTAGCGGTGTACAATTCCTACTTCGATATGTAATCATAAAGTTATTCTTTAGTCGTCTCGTCTCGTCTCCTCATCTCCTGCAGACGTTTCTTGTGCTTGCGCTGTTATATGGGCCACGACCCGAGCGGCAGCGAGCGGCAGTCGAGCAAAGTCGGGACAAGTCGGGACGGGGACAGGGACAGCGATAGGAATGGTGCGAATGCACTGCAAATTACGCAAACATCTCGTCTGATGCGAGGAAGCTCACATCGCCAGCAGTGGCGCCCTCCAACAGGAACTTCCACACCCCGTACAGGCCATACGCCGGTCGGCCGCGCGCCAGCCATCCACTGGACACCAGGGACAAGATGCGTCTTCCGCGAGTGTCGAAGGCTGCACGCGCCAAGCGGATGACAGGAGGTGCAACGAGAAGCTGCGCGTCTCACACACACGGCGGCGCGCCCGCTAGTTCGGCAGTCGCTCTGCTGGCACGTCGGATTGCGGAAGGAAGTGCTTACAATTACAATTCTGTTCATGTTTTATGTTGTAAAGTTGTTACCTTGTAACGATGTAATGTTAATAAATAAATTTATAAAGCTCACAAAAAAAAAAAAAAAACACGAAGCACGTCCTTCCGGCTCATAAGTTTTGGAACTCAGGATTGCGTTCGCGCTAACGTGACGAATTGTCAATAAAAAAAAAATGCGGCTGCTTTCGACCGAAAAGTAAGATTTTGTGTGTGTTGGGATAAGAACCGAATGCGAATTCTGCCATGCGCCAACATTATATGGGCGCCAACGGCCATACCATGTTGAGTACACCGGTTCTCGTCCGATCACCGAAGTTAAGCAACATCGGGCGTGGTTAGTACTTGGATGGGTGACCGCCTGGGAACACCACGTGCTGTTGGCTCCCCTTCATTTACTTTTTTTTTTTTTTTTATACCGCCCTCTTTCCATACCACCGTTGTGTTGTGACAAAGATTCTTGCTTAAGCATTTTAAACTACTGTAATGACCATAAAGTACGAAATTGCAGTAATTGTCTCAGTTTGAGGGAGAATGTGCTAACCAAGTTCGCCAGGAAGTCTTTGAAAACGACAAAACAGTACGAATCGGCAGATATGTTCTGAAATACGTCAGCGCCTGTTGTTGTGTAGCGGTGTACAATTCCTACTTCGATATGTAATCATAAAGTTATTCTTTAGTCGTCTCGTCTCGTCTCCTCATCTCCTGCAGACGTTTCTTGTGCTTGCGCTGTTATATGGGCCACGACCCGAGCGGCAGCGAGCGGCAGTCGAGCAAAGTCGGGACAAGTCGGGACGGGGACAGGGACAGCGATAGGAATGGTGCGAATGCACTGCAAATTACGCAAACATCTCGTCTGATGCGAGGAAGCTCACATCGCCAGCAGTGGCGCCCTCCAACAGGAACTTCCACACCCCGTACAGGCCATACGCCGGTCGGCCGCGCGCCAGCCATCCACTGGACACCAGGGACAAGATGCGTCTTCCGCGAGTGTCGAAGGCTGCACGCGCCAAGCGGATGACAGGAGGTGCAACGAGAAGCTGCGCGTCTCACACACACGGCGGCGCGCCCGCTAGTTCGGCAGTCGCTCTGCTGGCACGTCGGATTGCGGAAGGAAGTGCTTACAATTACAATTCTGTTCATGTTTTATGTTGTAAAGTTGTTACCTTGTAACGATGTAATGTTAATAAATAAATTTATAAAGCTCACAAAAAAAAAAAAAAAAACACGAAGCACGTCCTTCCGGCTCATAAGTTTTGGAACTCAGGATTGCGTTCGCGCTAACGTGACGAATTGTCAATAAAAAAAAAATGCGGCTGCTTTCGACCGAAAAGTAAGATTTTGTGTGTGTTGGGATAAGAACCGAATGCGAATTCTGCCATGCGCCAACATTATATGGGCGCCAACGGCCATACCATGTTGAGTACACCGGTTCTCGTCCGATCACCGAAGTTAAGCAACATCGGGCGTGGTTAGTACTTGGATGGGTGACCGCCTGGGAACACCACGTGCTGTTGGCTCCCCTTCATTTACTTTTTTTTTTTTTTTTATACCGCCCTCTTTCCATACCACCGTTGTGTTGTGACAAAGATTCTTGCTTAAGCATTTTAAACTACTGTAATGACCATAAAGTACGAAATTGCAGTAATTGTCTCAGTTTGAGGGAGAATGTGCTAACCAAGTTCGCCAGGAAGTCTTTGAAAACGACAAAACAGTACGAATCGGCAGATATGTTCTGAAATACGTCAGCGCCTGTTGTTGTGTAGCGGTGTACAATTCCTACTTCGATATGTAATCATAAAGTTATTCTTTAGTCGTCTCGTCTCGTCTCCTCATCTCCTGCAGACGTTTCTTGTGCTTGCGCTGTTATATGGGCCACGACCCGAGCGGCAGCGAGCGGCAGTCGAGCAAAGTCGGGACAAGTCGGGACGGGGACAGGGACAGCGATAGGAATGGTGCGAATGCACTGCAAATTACGCAAACATCTCGTCTGATGCGAGGAAGCTCACATCGCCAGCAGTGGCGCCCTCCAACAGGAACTTCCACACCCCGTACAGGCCATACGCCGGTCGGCCGCGCGCCAGCCATCCACTGGACACCAGGGACAAGATGCGTCTTCCGCGAGTGTCGAAGGCTGCACGCGCCAAGCGGATGACAGGAGGTGCAACGAGAAGCTGCGCGTCTCACACACACGGCGGCGCGCCCGCTAGTTCGGCAGTCGCTCTGCTGGCACGTCGGATTGCGGAAGGAAGTGCTTACAATTACAATTCTGTTCATGTTTTATGTTGTAAAGTTGTTACCTTGTAACGATGTAATGTTAATAAATAAATTTATAAAGCTCACAAAAAAAAAAAAAAAACACGAAGCACGTCCTTCCGGCTCATAAGTTTTGGAACTCAGGATTGCGTTCGCGCTAACGTGACGAATTGTCAATAAAAAAAAAATGCGGCTGCTTTCGACCGAAAAGTAAGATTTTGTGTGTGTTGGGATAAGAACCGAATGCGAATTCTGCCATGCGCCAACATTATATGGGCGCCAACGGCCATACCATGTTGAGTACACCGGTTCTCGTCCGATCACCGAAGTTAAGCAACATCGGGCGTGGTTAGTACTTGGATGGGTGACCGCCTGGGAACACCACGTGCTGTTGGCTCCCCTTCATTTACTTTTTTTTTTTTTTTTATACCGCCCTCTTTCCATACCACCGTTGTGTTGTGACAAAGATTCTTGCTTAAGCATTTTAAACTACTGTAATGACCATAAAGTACGAAATTGCAGTAATTGTCTCAGTTTGAGGGAGAATGTGCTAACCAAGTTCGCCAGGAAGTCTTTGAAAACGACAAAACAGTACGAATCGGCAGATATGTTCTGAAATACGTCAGCGCCTGTTGTTGTGTAGCGGTGTACAATTCCTACTTCGATATGTAATCATAAAGTTATTCTTTAGTCGTCTCGTCTCGTCTCCTCATCTCCTGCAGACGTTTCTTGTGCTTGCGCTGTTATATGGGCCACGACCCGAGCGGCAGCGAGCGGCAGTCGAGCAAAGTCGGGACAAGTCGGGACGGGGACAGGGACAGCGATAGGAATGGTGCGAATGCACTGCAAATTACGCAAACATCTCGTCTGATGCGAGGAAGCTCACATCGCCAGCAGTGGCGCCCTCCAACAGGAACTTCCACACCCCGTACAGGCCATACGCCGGTCGGCCGCGCGCCAGCCATCCACTGGACACCAGGGACAAGATGCGTCTTCCGCGAGTGTCGAAGGCTGCACGCGCCAAGCGGATGACAGGAGGTGCAACGAGAAGCTGCGCGTCTCACACACACGGCGGCGCGCCCGCTAGTTCGGCAGTCGCTCTGCTGGCACGTCGGATTGCGGAAGGAAGTGCTTACAATTACAATTCTGTTCATGTTTTATGTTGTAAAGTTGTTACCTTGTAACGATGTAATGTTAATAAATAAATTTATAAAGCTCACAAAAAAAAAAAAAAAACACGAAGCACGTCCTTCCGGCTCATAAGTTTTGGAACTCAGGATTGCGTTCGCGCTAACGTGACGAATTGTCAATAAAAAAAAAATGCGGCTGCTTTCGACCGAAAAGTAAGATTTTGTGTGTGTTGGGATAAGAACCGAATGCGAATTCTGCCATGCGCCAACATTATATGGGCGCCAACGGCCATACCATGTTGAGTACACCGGTTCTCGTCCGATCACCGAAGTTAAGCAACATCGGGCGTGGTTAGTACTTGGATGGGTGACCGCCTGGGAACACCACGTGCTGTTGGCTCCCCTTCATTTACTTTTTTTTTTTTTTTTATACCGCCCTCTTTCCATACCACCGTTGTGTTGTGACAAAGATTCTTGCTTAAGCATTTTAAACTACTGTAATGACCATAAAGTACGAAATTGCAGTAATTGTCTCAGTTTGAGGGAGAATGTGCTAACCAAGTTCGCCAGGAAGTCTTTGAAAACGACAAAACAGTACGAATCGGCAGATATGTTCTGAAATACGTCAGCGCCTGTTGTTGTGTAGCGGTGTACAATTCCTACTTCGATATGTAATCATAAAGTTATTCTTTAGTCGTCTCGTCTCGTCTCCTCATCTCCTGCAGACGTTTCTTGTGCTTGCGCTGTTATATGGGCCACGACCCGAGCGGCAGCGAGCGGCAGTCGAGCAAAGTCGGGACAAGTCGGGACGGGGACAGGGACAGCGATAGGAATGGTGCGAATGCACTGCAAATTACGCAAACATCTCGTCTGATGCGAGGAAGCTCACATCGCCAGCAGTGGCGCCCTCCAACAGGAACTTCCACACCCCGTACAGGCCATACGCCGGTCGGCCGCGCGCCAGCCATCCACTGGACACCAGGGACAAGATGCGTCTTCCGCGAGTGTCGAAGGCTGCACGCGCCAAGCGGATGACAGGAGGTGCAACGAGAAGCTGCGCGTCTCACACACACGGCGGCGCGCCCGCTAGTTCGGCAGTCGCTCTGCTGGCACGTCGGATTGCGGAAGGAAGTGCTTACAATTACAATTCTGTTCATGTTTTATGTTGTAAAGTTGTTACCTTGTAACGATGTAATGTTAATAAATAAATTTATAAAGCTCACAAAAAAAAAAAAAAAAAACACGAAGCACGTCCTTCCGGCTCATAAGTTTTGGAACTCAGGATTGCGTTCGCGCTAACGTGACGAATTGTCAATAAAAAAAAAATGCGGCTGCTTTCGACCGAAAAGTAAGATTTTGTGTGTGTTGGGATAAGAACCGAATGCGAATTCTGCCATGCGCCAACATTATATGGGCGCCAACGGCCATACCATGTTGAGTACACCGGTTCTCGTCCGATCACCGAAGTTAAGCAACATCGGGCGTGGTTAGTACTTGGATGGGTGACCGCCTGGGAACACCACGTGCTGTTGGCTCCCCTTCATTTACTTTTTTTTTTTTTTTTATACCGCCCTCTTTCCATACCACCGTTGTGTTGTGACAAAGATTCTTGCTTAAGCATTTTAAACTACTGTAATGACCATAAAGTACGAAATTGCAGTAATTGTCTCAGTTTGAGGGAGAATGTGCTAACCAAGTTCGCCAGGAAGTCTTTGAAAACGACAAAACAGTACGAATCGGCAGATATGTTCTGAAATACGTCAGCGCCTGTTGTTGTGTAGCGGTGTACAATTCCTACTTCGATATGTAATCATAAAGTTATTCTTTAGTCGTCTCGTCTCGTCTCCTCATCTCCTGCAGACGTTTCTTGTGCTTGCGCTGTTATATGGGCCACGACCCGAGCGGCAGCGAGCGGCAGTCGAGCAAAGTCGGGACAAGTCGGGACGGGGACAGGGACAGCGATAGGAATGGTGCGAATGCACTGCAAATTACGCAAACATCTCGTCTGATGCGAGGAAGCTCACATCGCCAGCAGTGGCGCCCTCCAACAGGAACTTCCACACCCCGTACAGGCCATACGCCGGTCGGCCGCGCGCCAGCCATCCACTGGACACCAGGGACAAGATGCGTCTTCCGCGAGTGTCGAAGGCTGCACGCGCCAAGCGGATGACAGGAGGTGCAACGAGAAGCTGCGCGTCTCACACACACGGCGGCGCGCCCGCTAGTTCGGCAGTCGCTCTGCTGGCACGTCGGATTGCGGAAGGAAGTGCTTACAATTACAATTCTGTTCATGTTTTATGTTGTAAAGTTGTTACCTTGTAACGATGTAATGTTAATAAATAAATTTATAAAGCTCACAAAAAAAAAAAAAAAACACGAAGCACGTCCTTCCGGCTCATAAGTTTTGGAACTCAGGATTGCGTTCGCGCTAACGTGACGAATTGTCAATAAAAAAAAAATGCGGCTGCTTTCGACCGAAAAGTAAGATTTTGTGTGTGTTGGGATAAGAACCGAATGCGAATTCTGCCATGCGCCAACATTATATGGGCGCCAACGGCCATACCATGTTGAGTACACCGGTTCTCGTCCGATCACCGAAGTTAAGCAACATCGGGCGTGGTTAGTACTTGGATGGGTGACCGCCTGGGAACACCACGTGCTGTTGGCTCCCCTTCATTTACTTTTTTTTTTTTTTTTATACCGCCCTCTTTCCATACCACCGTTGTGTTGTGACAAAGATTCTTGCTTAAGCATTTTAAACTACTGTAATGACCATAAAGTACGAAATTGCAGTAATTGTCTCAGTTTGAGGGAGAATGTGCTAACCAAGTTCGCCAGGAAGTCTTTGAAAACGACAAAACAGTACGAATCGGCAGATATGTTCTGAAATACGTCAGCGCCTGTTGTTGTGTAGCGGTGTACAATTCCTACTTCGATATGTAATCATAAAGTTATTCTTTAGTCGTCTCGTCTCGTCTCCTCATCTCCTGCAGACGTTTCTTGTGCTTGCGCTGTTATATGGGCCACGACCCGAGCGGCAGCGAGCGGCAGTCGAGCAAAGTCGGGACAAGTCGGGACGGGGACAGGGACAGCGATAGGAATGGTGCGAATGCACTGCAAATTACGCAAACATCTCGTCTGATGCGAGGAAGCTCACATCGCCAGCAGTGGCGCCCTCCAACAGGAACTTCCACACCCCGTACAGGCCATACGCCGGTCGGCCGCGCGCCAGCCATCCACTGGACACCAGGGACAAGATGCGTCTTCCGCGAGTGTCGAAGGCTGCACGCGCCAAGCGGATGACAGGAGGTGCAACGAGAAGCTGCGCGTCTCACACACACGGCGGCGCGCCCGCTAGTTCGGCAGTCGCTCTGCTGGCACGTCGGATTGCGGAAGGAAGTGCTTACAATTACAATTCTGTTCATGTTTTATGTTGTAAAGTTGTTACCTTGTAACGATGTAATGTTAATAAATAAATTTATAAAGCTCACAAAAAAAAAAAAAAAACACGAAGCACGTCCTTCCGGCTCATAAGTTTTGGAACTCAGGATTGCGTTCGCGCTAACGTGACGAATTGTCAATAAAAAAAAAATGCGGCTGCTTTCGACCGAAAAGTAAGATTTTGTGTGTGTTGGGATAAGAACCGAATGCGAATTCTGCCATGCGCCAACATTATATGGGCGCCAACGGCCATACCATGTTGAGTACACCGGTTCTCGTCCGATCACCGAAGTTAAGCAACATCGGGCGTGGTTAGTACTTGGATGGGTGACCGCCTGGGAACACCACGTGCTGTTGGCTCCCCTTCATTTACTTTTTTTTTTTTTTTTATACCGCCCTCTTTCCATACCACCGTTGTGTTGTGACAAAGATTCTTGCTTAAGCATTTTAAACTACTGTAATGACCATAAAGTACGAAATTGCAGTAATTGTCTCAGTTTGAGGGAGAATGTGCTAACCAAGTTCGCCAGGAAGTCTTTGAAAACGACAAAACAGTACGAATCGGCAGATATGTTCTGAAATACGTCAGCGCCTGTTGTTGTGTAGCGGTGTACAATTCCTACTTCGATATGTAATCATAAAGTTATTCTTTAGTCGTCTCGTCTCGTCTCCTCATCTCCTGCAGACGTTTCTTGTGCTTGCGCTGTTATATGGGCCACGACCCGAGCGGCAGCGAGCGGCAGTCGAGCAAAGTCGGGACAAGTCGGGACGGGGACAGGGACAGCGATAGGAATGGTGCGAATGCACTGCAAATTACGCAAACATCTCGTCTGATGCGAGGAAGCTCACATCGCCAGCAGTGGCGCCCTCCAACAGGAACTTCCACACCCCGTACAGGCCATACGCCGGTCGGCCGCGCGCCAGCCATCCACTGGACACCAGGGACAAGATGCGTCTTCCGCGAGTGTCGAAGGCTGCACGCGCCAAGCGGATGACAGGAGGTGCAACGAGAAGCTGCGCGTCTCACACACACGGCGGCGCGCCCGCTAGTTCGGCAGTCGCTCTGCTGGCACGTCGGATTGCGGAAGGAAGTGCTTACAATTACAATTCTGTTCATGTTTTATGTTGTAAAGTTGTTACCTTGTAACGATGTAATGTTAATAAATAAATTTATAAAGCTCACAAAAAAAAAAAAAAAACACGAAGCACGTCCTTCCGGCTCATAAGTTTTGGAACTCAGGATTGCGTTCGCGCTAACGTGACGAATTGTCAATAAAAAAAAAATGCGGCTGCTTTCGACCGAAAAGTAAGATTTTGTGTGTGTTGGGATAAGAACCGAATGCGAATTCTGCCATGCGCCAACATTATATGGGCGCCAACGGCCATACCATGTTGAGTACACCGGTTCTCGTCCGATCACCGAAGTTAAGCAACATCGGGCGTGGTTAGTACTTGGATGGGTGACCGCCTGGGAACACCACGTGCTGTTGGCTCCCCTTCATTTACTTTTTTTTTTTTTTTTATACCGCCCTCTTTCCATACCACCGTTGTGTTGTGACAAAGATTCTTGCTTAAGCATTTTAAACTACTGTAATGACCATAAAGTACGAAATTGCAGTAATTGTCTCAGTTTGAGGGAGAATGTGCTAACCAAGTTCGCCAGGAAGTCTTTGAAAACGACAAAACAGTACGAATCGGCAGATATGTTCTGAAATACGTCAGCGCCTGTTGTTGTGTAGCGGTGTACAATTCCTACTTCGATATGTAATCATAAAGTTATTCTTTAGTCGTCTCGTCTCGTCTCCTCATCTCCTGCAGACGTTTCTTGTGCTTGCGCTGTTATATGGGCCACGACCCGAGCGGCAGCGAGCGGCAGTCGAGCAAAGTCGGGACAAGTCGGGACGGGGACAGGGACAGCGATAGGAATGGTGCGAATGCACTGCAAATTACGCAAACATCTCGTCTGATGCGAGGAAGCTCACATCGCCAGCAGTGGCGCCCTCCAACAGGAACTTCCACACCCCGTACAGGCCATACGCCGGTCGGCCGCGCGCCAGCCATCCACTGGACACCAGGGACAAGATGCGTCTTCCGCGAGTGTCGAAGGCTGCACGCGCCAAGCGGATGACAGGAGGTGCAACGAGAAGCTGCGCGTCTCACACACACGGCGGCGCGCCCGCTAGTTCGGCAGTCGCTCTGCTGGCACGTCGGATTGCGGAAGGAAGTGCTTACAATTACAATTCTGTTCATGTTTTATGTTGTAAAGTTGTTACCTTGTAACGATGTAATGTTAATAAATAAATTTATAAAGCTCACAAAAAAAAAAAAAAAACACGAAGCACGTCCTTCCGGCTCATAAGTTTTGGAACTCAGGATTGCGTTCGCGCTAACGTGACGAATTGTCAATAAAAAAAAAATGCGGCTGCTTTCGACCGAAAAGTAAGATTTTGTGTGTGTTGGGATAAGAACCGAATGCGAATTCTGCCATGCGCCAACATTATATGGGCGCCAACGGCCATACCATGTTGAGTACACCGGTTCTCGTCCGATCACCGAAGTTAAGCAACATCGGGCGTGGTTAGTACTTGGATGGGTGACCGCCTGGGAACACCACGTGCTGTTGGCTCCCCTTCATTTACTTTTTTTTTTTTTTTTATACCGCCCTCTTTCCATACCACCGTTGTGTTGTGACAAAGATTCTTGCTTAAGCATTTTAAACTACTGTAATGACCATAAAGTACGAAATTGCAGTAATTGTCTCAGTTTGAGGGAGAATGTGCTAACCAAGTTCGCCAGGAAGTCTTTGAAAACGACAAAACAGTACGAATCGGCAGATATGTTCTGAAATACGTCAGCGCCTGTTGTTGTGTAGCGGTGTACAATTCCTACTTCGATATGTAATCATAAAGTTATTCTTTAGTCGTCTCGTCTCGTCTCCTCATCTCCTGCAGACGTTTCTTGTGCTTGCGCTGTTATATGGGCCACGACCCGAGCGGCAGCGAGCGGCAGTCGAGCAAAGTCGGGACAAGTCGGGACGGGGACAGGGACAGCGATAGGAATGGTGCGAATGCACTGCAAATTACGCAAACATCTCGTCTGATGCGAGGAAGCTCACATCGCCAGCAGTGGCGCCCTCCAACAGGAACTTCCACACCCCGTACAGGCCATACGCCGGTCGGCCGCGCGCCAGCCATCCACTGGACACCAGGGACAAGATGCGTCTTCCGCGAGTGTCGAAGGCTGCACGCGCCAAGCGGATGACAGGAGGTGCAACGAGAAGCTGCGCGTCTCACACACACGGCGGCGCGCCCGCTAGTTCGGCAGTCGCTCTGCTGGCACGTCGGATTGCGGAAGGAAGTGCTTACAATTACAATTCTGTTCATGTTTTATGTTGTAAAGTTGTTACCTTGTAACGATGTAATGTTAATAAATAAATTTATAAAGCTCACAAAAAAAAAAAAAAAAACACGAAGCACGTCCTTCCGGCTCATAAGTTTTGGAACTCAGGATTGCGTTCGCGCTAACGTGACGAATTGTCAATAAAAAAAAAATGCGGCTGCTTTCGACCGAAAAGTAAGATTTTGTGTGTGTTGGGATAAGAACCGAATGCGAATTCTGCCATGCGCCAACATTATATGGGCGCCAACGGCCATACCATGTTGAGTACACCGGTTCTCGTCCGATCACCGAAGTTAAGCAACATCGGGCGTGGTTAGTACTTGGATGGGTGACCGCCTGGGAACACCACGTGCTGTTGGCTCCCCTTCATTTACTTTTTTTTTTTTTTTTATACCGCCCTCTTTCCATACCACCGTTGTGTTGTGACAAAGATTCTTGCTTAAGCATTTTAAACTACTGTAATGACCATAAAGTACGAAATTGCAGTAATTGTCTCAGTTTGAGGGAGAATGTGCTAACCAAGTTCGCCAGGAAGTCTTTGAAAACGACAAAACAGTACGAATCGGCAGATATGTTCTGAAATACGTCAGCGCCTGTTGTTGTGTAGCGGTGTACAATTCCTACTTCGATATGTAATCATAAAGTTATTCTTTAGTCGTCTCGTCTCGTCTCCTCATCTCCTGCAGACGTTTCTTGTGCTTGCGCTGTTATATGGGCCACGACCCGAGCGGCAGCGAGCGGCAGTCGAGCAAAGTCGGGACAAGTCGGGACGGGGACAGGGACAGCGATAGGAATGGTGCGAATGCACTGCAAATTACGCAAACATCTCGTCTGATGCGAGGAAGCTCACATCGCCAGCAGTGGCGCCCTCCAACAGGAACTTCCACACCCCGTACAGGCCATACGCCGGTCGGCCGCGCGCCAGCCATCCACTGGACACCAGGGACAAGATGCGTCTTCCGCGAGTGTCGAAGGCTGCACGCGCCAAGCGGATGACAGGAGGTGCAACGAGAAGCTGCGCGTCTCACACACACGGCGGCGCGCCCGCTAGTTCGGCAGTCGCTCTGCTGGCACGTCGGATTGCGGAAGGAAGTGCTTACAATTACAATTCTGTTCATGTTTTATGTTGTAAAGTTGTTACCTTGTAACGATGTAATGTTAATAAATAAATTTATAAAGCTCACAAAAAAAAAAAAAAAACACGAAGCACGTCCTTCCGGCTCATAAGTTTTGGAACTCAGGATTGCGTTCGCGCTAACGTGACGAATTGTCAATAAAAAAAAAATGCGGCTGCTTTCGACCGAAAAGTAAGATTTTGTGTGTGTTGGGATAAGAACCGAATGCGAATTCTGCCATGCGCCAACATTATATGGGCGCCAACGGCCATACCATGTTGAGTACACCGGTTCTCGTCCGATCACCGAAGTTAAGCAACATCGGGCGTGGTTAGTACTTGGATGGGTGACCGCCTGGGAACACCACGTGCTGTTGGCTCCCCTTCATTTACTTTTTTTTTTTTTTTTATACCGCCCTCTTTCCATACCACCGTTGTGTTGTGACAAAGATTCTTGCTTAAGCATTTTAAACTACTGTAATGACCATAAAGTACGAAATTGCAGTAATTGTCTCAGTTTGAGGGAGAATGTGCTAACCAAGTTCGCCAGGAAGTCTTTGAAAACGACAAAACAGTACGAATCGGCAGATATGTTCTGAAATACGTCAGCGCCTGTTGTTGTGTAGCGGTGTACAATTCCTACTTCGATATGTAATCATAAAGTTATTCTTTAGTCGTCTCGTCTCGTCTCCTCATCTCCTGCAGACGTTTCTTGTGCTTGCGCTGTTATATGGGCCACGACCCGAGCGGCAGCGAGCGGCAGTCGAGCAAAGTCGGGACAAGTCGGGACGGGGACAGGGACAGCGATAGGAATGGTGCGAATGCACTGCAAATTACGCAAACATCTCGTCTGATGCGAGGAAGCTCACATCGCCAGCAGTGGCGCCCTCCAACAGGAACTTCCACACCCCGTACAGGCCATACGCCGGTCGGCCGCGCGCCAGCCATCCACTGGACACCAGGGACAAGATGCGTCTTCCGCGAGTGTCGAAGGCTGCACGCGCCAAGCGGATGACAGGAGGTGCAACGAGAAGCTGCGCGTCTCACACACACGGCGGCGCGCCCGCTAGTTCGGCAGTCGCTCTGCTGGCACGTCGGATTGCGGAAGGAAGTGCTTACAATTACAATTCTGTTCATGTTTTATGTTGTAAAGTTGTTACCTTGTAACGATGTAATGTTAATAAATAAATTTATAAAGCTCACAAAAAAAAAAAAAAAACACGAAGCACGTCCTTCCGGCTCATAAGTTTTGGAACTCAGGATTGCGTTCGCGCTAACGTGACGAATTGTCAATAAAAAAAAAATGCGGCTGCTTTCGACCGAAAAGTAAGATTTTGTGTGTGTTGGGATAAGAACCGAATGCGAATTCTGCCATGCGCCAACATTATATGGGCGCCAACGGCCATACCATGTTGAGTACACCGGTTCTCGTCCGATCACCGAAGTTAAGCAACATCGGGCGTGGTTAGTACTTGGATGGGTGACCGCCTGGGAACACCACGTGCTGTTGGCTCCCCTTCATTTACTTTTTTTTTTTTTTTTTATACCGCCCTCTTTCCATACCACCGTTGTGTTGTGACAAAGATTCTTGCTTAAGCATTTTAAACTACTGTAATGACCATAAAGTACGAAATTGCAGTAATTGTCTCAGTTTGAGGGAGAATGTGCTAACCAAGTTCGCCAGGGTCTTTGAAAACGACAAAACAGTACGAATCGGCAGATATGTTCTGAAATACGTCAGCGCCTGTTGTTGTGTAGCGGTGTACAATTCCTACTTCGATATGTAATCATAAAGTTATTCTTTAGTCGTCTCGTCTCGTCTCCTCATCTCCTGCAGACGTTTCTTGTGCTTGCGCTGTTATATGGGCCACGACCCGAGCGGCAGCGAGCGGCAGTCGAGCAAAGTCGGGACAAGTCGGGACGGGGACAGGGACAGCGATAGGAATGGTGCGAATGCACTGCAAATTACGCAAACATCTCGTCTGATGCGAGGAAGCTCACATCGCCAGCAGTGGCGCCCTCCAACAGGAACTTCCACACCCCGTACAGGCCATACGCCGGTCGGCCGCGCGCCAGCCATCCACTGGACACCAGGGACAAGATGCGTCTTCCGCGAGTGTCGAAGGCTGCACGCGCCAAGCGGATGACAGGAGGTGCAACGAGAAGCTGCGCGTCTCACACACACGGCGGCGCGCCCGCTAGTTCGGCAGTCGCTCTGCTGCACGTCGGATTGCGGAAGGAAGTGCTTACAATTACAATTCTGTTCATGTTTTATGTTGTAAAGTTGTTACCTTGTAACGATGTAATGTTAATAAATAAATTTATAAAGCTCACAAAAAAAAAAAAAAAACACGAAGCACGTCCTTCCGGCTCATAAGTTTTGGAACTCAGGATTGCGTTCGCGCTAACGTGACGAATTGTCAATAAAAAAAAAAATGCGGCTGCTTTCGACCGAAAAGTAAGATTTTGTGTGTGTTGGGATAAGAACCGAATGCGAATTCTGCCATGCGCCAACATTATATGGGCGCCAACGGCCATACCATGTTGAGTACACCGGTTCTCGTCCGATCACCGAAGTTAAGCAACATCGGGCGTGGTTAGTACTTGGATGGGTGACCGCCTGGGAACACCACGTGCTGTTGGCTCCCCTTCATTTACTTTTTTTTTTTTTTTTATACCGCCCTCTTTCCATACCACCGTTGTGTTGTGACAAAGATTCTTGCTTAAGCATTTTAAACTACTGTAATGACCATAAAGTACGAAATTGCAGTAATTGTCTCAGTTTGAGGGAGAATGTGCTAACCAAGTTCGCCAGGAAGTCTTTGAAAACGACAAAACAGTACGAATCGGCAGATATGTTCTGAAATACGTCAGCGCCTGTTGTTGTGTAGCGGTGTACAATTCCTACTTCGATATGTAATCATAAAGTTATTCTTTAGTCGTCTCGTCTCGTCTCCTCATCTCCTGCAGACGTTTCTTGTGCTTGCGCTGTTATATGGGCCACGACCCGAGCGGCAGCGAGCGGCAGTCGAGCAAAGTCGGGACAAGTCGGGACGGGGACAGGGACAGCGATAGGAATGGTGCGAATGCACTGCAAATTACGCAAACATCTCGTCTGATGCGAGGAAGCTCACATCGCCAGCAGTGGCGCCCTCCAACAGGAACTTCCACACCCCGTACAGGCCATACGCCGGTCGGCCGCGCGCCAGCCATCCACTGGACACCAGGGACAAGATGCGTCTTCCGCGAGTGTCGAAGGCTGCACGCGCCAAGCGGATGACAGGAGGTGCAACGAGAAGCTGCGCGTCTCACACACACGGCGGCGCGCCCGCTAGTTCGGCAGTCGCTCTGCTGGCACGTCGGATTGCGGAAGGAAGTGCTTACAATTACAATTCTGTTCATGTTTTATGTTGTAAAGTTGTTACCTTGTAACGATGTAATGTTAATAAATAAATTTATAAAGCTCACAAAAAAAAAAAAAAAACACGAAGCACGTCCTTCCGGCTCATAAGTTTTGGAACTCAGGATTGCGTTCGCGCTAACGTGACGAATTGTCAATAAAAAAAAAATGCGGCTGCTTTCGACCGAAAAGTAAGATTTTGTGTGTGTTGGGATAAGAACCGAATGCGAATTCTGCATGCGCCAACATTATATGGGCGCCAACGGCCATACCATGTTGAGTACACCGGTTCTCGTCCGATCACCGAAGTTAAGCAACATCGGGCGTGGTTAGTACTTGGATGGGTGACCGCCTGGGAACACCACGTGCTGTTGGCTCCCCTTCATTTACTTTTTTTTTTTTTTTATACCGCCCTCTTTCCATACCACCGTTGTGTTGTGACAAAGATTCTTGCTTAAGCATTTTAAACTACTGTAATGACCATAAAGTACGAAATTGCAGTAATTGTCTCAGTTTGAGGGAGAATGTGCTAACCAAGTTCGCCAGGAAGTCTTTGAAAACGACAAAACAGTACGAATCGGCAGATATGTTCTGAAATACGTCAGCGCCTGTTGTTGTGTAGCGGTGTACAATTCCTACTTCGATATGTAATCATAAAGTTATTCTTTAGTCGTCTCGTCTCGTCTCCTCATCTCCTGCAGACGTTTCTTGTGCTTGCGCTGTTATATGGGCCACGACCCGAGCGGCAGCGAGCGGCAGTCGAGCAAAGTCGGGACAAGTCGGGACGGGGACAGGGACAGCGATAGGAATGGTGCGAATGCACTGCAAATTACGCAAACATCTCGTCTGATGCGAGGAAGCTCACATCGCCAGCAGTGGCGCCCTCCAACAGGAACTTCCACACCCCGTACAGGCCATACGCCGGTCGGCCGCGCGCCAGCCATCCACTGGACACCAGGGACAAGATGCGTCTTCCGCGAGTGTCGAAGGCTGCACGCGCCAAGCGGATGACAGGAGGTGCAACGAGAAGCTGCGCGTCTCACACACACGGCGGCGCGCCCGCTAGTTCGGCAGTCGCTCTGCTGGCACGTCGGATTGCGGAAGGAAGTGCTTACAATTACAATTCTGTTCATGTTTTATGTTGTAAAGTTGTTACCTTGTAACGATGTAATGTTAATAAATAAATTTATAAAGCTCACAAAAAAAAAAAAAAAACACGAAGCACGTCCTTCCGGCTCATAAGTTTTGGAACTCAGGATTGCGTTCGCGCTAACGTGACGAATTGTCAATAAAAAAAAAATGCGCTGCTTTCGACCGAAAAGTAAGATTTTGTGTGTGTTGGGATAAGAACCGAATGCGAATTCTGCCATGCGCCAACATTATATGGGCGCCAACGGCCATACCATGTTGAGTACACCGGTTCTCGTCCGATCACCGAAGTTAAGCAACATCGGGCGTGGTTAGTACTTGGATGGGTGACCGCCTGGGAACACCACGTGCTGTTGGCTCCCCTTCATTTACTTTTTTTTTTTTTTTTATACCGCCCTCTTTCCATACCACCGTTGTGTTGTGACAAAGATTCTTGCTTAAGCATTTTAAACTACTGTAATGACCATAAAGTACGAAATTGCAGTAATTGTCTCAGTTTGAGGGAGAATGTGCTAACCAAGTTCGCCAGGAAGTCTTTGAAAACGACAAAACAGTACGAATCGGCAGATATGTTCTGAAATACGTCAGCGCCTGTTGTTGTGTAGCGGTGTACAATTCCTACTTCGATATGTAATCATAAAGTTATTCTTTAGTCGTCTCGTCTCGTCTCCTCATCTCCTGCAGACGTTTCTTGTGCTTGCGCTGTTATATGGGCCACGACCCGAGCGGCAGCGAGCGGCAGTCGAGCAAAGTCGGGACAAGTCGGGACGGGGACAGGGACAGCGATAGGAATGGTGCGAATGCACTGCAAATTACGCAAACATCTCGTCTGATGCGAGGAAGCTCACATCGCCAGCAGTGGCGCCCTCCAACAGGAACTTCCACACCCCGTACAGGCCATACGCCGGTCGGCCGCGCGCCAGCCATCCACTGGACACCAGGGACAAGATGCGTCTTCCGCGAGTGTCGAAGGCTGCACGCGCCAAGCGGATGACAGGAGGTGCAACGAGAAGCTGCGCGTCTCACACACACGGCGGCGCGCCCGCTAGTTCGGCAGTCGCTCTGCTGGCACGTCGGATT